>NC_142931.1:118958241-118965741 GCF_046866305.1 Octopus bimaculoides
CTTTGATGTTGCACATTTACCCACTAATATACTTCAAGACTATGGAAACAGTTTGATTAAATATTGACTTAATACATATGTGTCAATTTGAAGTAGCAGAACAATTAACGAAAATCTTCATCGTTGATAGGTCGAAATTCATATTAGAAAACAAATCCTTTCATATTTGATAACTCAGCATACCAACAAATATCAGGAACTGTGATGGGTACTAAAGTTTCTCCCACTCATGCTTACTTAGTGATGAGTCAACGTGCAAAGAAGACCTGTGATGAAACTACAAGTTCCTGGAAATATATTTTACAAATACTTAAAAATAATTGTGAAAGATATGTAAATGACTGTTTCAAATTATGACAGGATAATCTTGATAAACTGATGGAATTTAAAAATCCTATCAGCATAAACCACAATATTAAATTCACAATGGATTTCAACCAGAAGAAACTGTTATTTCTAGACATATTTATCTTGAAAGCAGCTGGAAAGATAAAAACATAAACCTAACATAAAGCTATGAATTCAAAGCAGTATCTTCTCTTCAAATCCTGAGGTCTTAAACTTAGAAGAAAAACATTCCATTCAACTTTGCAAAGAGAATTTGCATGATAGCATTGATAAAAACTGCATGAACTGAAAAACATACTTATTCAGAGAACATTCTAAATTTAATTACAAATAGAATACAAAGGGCAAAACATGAATATTCAAAATCTAAGAATCTGAGGAAGCTAAAAAGTAAAACCAAGAAAAAAGTTTTATCATATCCATTTACATTTAACCTTAGAAATACTGAAATATTTGGACCATATTTATTCAAAGTTAGCTATTTTATATGAAGACCAAAAAATGAAAAGTTCTGGAAAAACATCATCAAAAACAAAAGGCCACCTACAGCAAACTTCCAATTTCCCAACAGTTACAAAATGTAAAAGACTAAATTGTGTTACATTACTAAGTTTTCCAAAAGGCTCTGAGTTCAGGTTTATGATGAACCTTTAAAGTAAAGAGAGTTTTTCAAGCATCTCTCAAAATTTTATCTGTGATAACATGTCTGAAAAACTACATAGGACAAACTGTATTATCACTATGCAAATGAAAGACAGCTTACAGACAAATCAATAATGAGAAAATTTGAAAAATCCTCTAAATGGATATATAGCAACATGTATAGGGCTACACATACCTAATTTTAAAGAATTTCCAGTTTATAAATGTTCAGTGATAACTAATAATGATAATAATAATCCTTTCTACTAAAGGTACAAGTTTGGAGGAAGAGACTAGTCGATTTCATTGAGCCCAGTGTTTCACTGATACTTAATTTATCGACCCCAAAATGATGAAAGGCAAAGCTGACCTCGGCGAAATTTGAACTCAGAATGTAACAATGGGTGAAATACTGCTAAGCATTTTGTCCAGCATGCTAATGATTCTGCCATCTTAAAACCCTAATGATGATAATGATGATATAATAAAAATAATAATAATAATAATAATAAATTATGAGGAAATATAAGCCACATTTAATTAATAATCAAATGTGGCTTATATTAATAAGCTTGATAAGTAATTACTTTGAATAACGTGCCTTGTTATAAAGAATACTTTTATACGAAGACAAGAGTCACAAACTGTAATTTGATTAAAAGATACATAAAAAGAAAAAAAAACTACTCATTCTCCTTGACTAGTTCTATGAGAATAAAGAAGTTGGTATTAAATGTGAAAATATTTCATGTCATCTAAACGACAATTAATATTTATTATCTCATATATCTAACAGAGATTCAGCAATTATTTTCACTAAGTAGTGCTTTTCATCTTCATTATGTTTATACATAGATACTTTCATACATAAATACACACACACACATATGTGTGTGTGTGTGTGTGCGTATGTGTGTGTGTGTGTGCGTGTGTGTGTGTGTGCGTGTGTGTGTGTGTATCATCATCATTGTTTAATGTCTGCCTTCCATGCTGGCATAGGCGGGACAGTTTGACTGGAGCCGGCCACGCAGAAGCATGCACCAAACTTCTGTGATTGTTTTGGCACGATTTTTACAGCTGGATGCCCTTCCTAACACTATCCACCCAGCAGAGTATGTATGTATATATATGTGTGTGTGTGTGTATGTATAGACAGATAGATAGATAGATAGACATGCATACAAGCATATATACATGTGTGTGTATGTGTGCGTGCGTGTATGTGTATGTGCATGCGCATGTGTGTGTGTGTTGTGTGTGTGTGTTTGTGTGTGTGTGTATTACTTATTGGTTTCTGCTGGACTTTCATGAAGTATTTGTCATCAGACAGTGCATACTAATGAAAATCACTGAGGATATCCGTTGGGTGAAGAAAAAGAACTTTTAACAGTTTGAATGCATACAAGTACTCTGCTCTTTCTAATTTCCATGGAGGTGGTGGCACTGTAGATTGAAACACTTCTATTTACTCTATAGTGATAGGATCTATTCAAATAAGAAAAGACAAAAAAAACAAATAAAAAATAATGGGTAATGAAAAAACAAGAACAAAAAAGAATTTCAGATGAATTGATGATGCACAGCACACTATCTTATTCCCAAACATTCTTCAGTCTCATGCATGGAATTCTATATGTAACTATTGAATATGTGCTAAACACACATGTACACACACACACACATTTACAGAGAGGCACCACGGAAAAATGGAGAGACACATGCATACATAGATGATAACAATTTTGTCTTCTCTCTCTCTTCTCTTTTTTTTCTCTTTTGTTGTTTCGTAAATTTCTTTGGAAGAGACTTTTAACTAACGTTGTTAGACACTGTCCTAGACATGCTAAATCATGCAACTTGTATGTCAAATGGTCATAAGTATCAGTGGTTATTTAAAAAAAGCAATGCAAGACATCTATGCCACAGAACTGAGAGAGAGAGAGAGAGAGAAAGAGAGAGAGAGAGAGAGAAGGGGGGAGAGGGAACAGACCGTAGCAGGAACAGAAATGTCATTTGTGAGGTCTTTTGTGCAAACTTCACGTCAGTCACAGAATCAATGTTTTCTGGTTGATTCATTGTCTTTCCAATAGTATCGAAACCATAGAAATTACGTTAGCATTTTGCTACCTTGATTGTGTCTTCTGTGACAGTCAGTGTATAAAAGAACAAGTTTAAATAGTTAAGTTATGAGGAAGCAGAAGCCCAATCAGATAATTCAAACATCCAGATTCATATGTATGTATATATATATTTATGTCAACATGTAGTTTCATACATATGTGTGTGTGTGTGTGTGTATACATGTGTATAAAATGTTAAAAAGTTTCCTATGCATAAATTGTCTTACAACAGAACTATGATTATACTGAGACTTATTTTATCATAGAAAGTGGAGAATTGCTTGCATCTTTATCAAAATATGCTACTGGTTTCAATTGTGAAGACATTATAATCATGGAAATAAAAAGGCAGGAATAAATTAAATTAAATTTAATTTACTTCAGTTCATTTTCCCCACTGTCTATTTGCATGACCGTATTATCCTAACAATATAGTATCTTGGATAAAAATGTGAACCTTCTTCACTAAGGTCCTAAAAGCAATTTTTCCTTTTGTTTTCAACACACATATGTACATGTATACATATGCATATGCATATATATATATATATATATATATATATATATATATATATATATATATATATATATATATATATATATATATATATATATATATATATATACATATACATATATATATATATATATATATATATATATATATATATATATATTAATTGCTTGTGGGGACAGTTTTTTTGTTTTGCAACCATGTTATACTACCAAGTACATTAAAGTCAATATTGTATCTTGCTTTTGTATTCGTATATGAAACGTGGTAACTTGCAGTGATGGTCCTGAATTCTATTGAAAATCTATAGAGATAAACTCAAAAATGGTATGTGTATGTGTGTGTGTATGGCTTGGTGGTTAGGGTGTTGCACTCACGATTGTGAGATTGTGGTCTTGATTCCCAGACCAGCTGTTGTGCTTTTGAGCAAAACACTTCATTTTAAGTTGCTTATTTCATCTGACATGTGGCACATCATTCACCTGTACAGGTAATGTCAATTTGATGGAGAGAGTGAGTTTATGGGAACACAAACATTTGATCGCTATAAACGAATCATCTATGTGGTTGTTCAACAAGAAATTGCTAAAGCCTCATATGTTGTTAATGACAGTAGAGCCATGATGATGATGATGATGATGATGACAATGATGATGGTATATATATATGGCGTTAGGAAGGGCATCCAGCTGTAGAAACTCTGCCAAATTAGATTGGAGCCTGGTGTTGCCATCCGGTTTCACCAGTCCTCAATCAAATCGTCCAACCCATGCTAGCATGGAAAGCGGACGTTAATCGATGATGATGATGATGATGATATATATATATATATATATATATAGAGAGAGAGAGAGAGAGAGAGAGAGAGAGAAAGAGAAAGAGAGTAAGAAAGAGGGAAAGAGAGAGAGAAAGAGAAGGGGAAAGAGAGAGTTAAGCTGGTTTTTATATGATCAATTAGATTATATCCAAGAATATTACTGATGTTTACAAGCCAATGAAATCACTCAAGTCAATGAGAGAAACTCTATGTATTCAATGAACTTGCAAGAAGCAGAAATCAAATCTCCTTCAAACCAAATGCTAACATCTTTTCAAAAAAAGTAGAAGAATATAGAGGATAATGCAGTCCTAGATATGTATATGTGAATAGAAGACAAAGGCTTCATGGCTGCAATGGCATTCACCATATTTCTGTTGAATTGGGATTGATGAGTGACTAACCAGCAACTGATGCTTAATTTGTCAAATTTTGAACAGGTAAGAAGCAAGGTTTTAGCAGGATTTATTTAATAGGTGATCTTATCTGGGACAAGTTTTAATATATTTAGCCCTTTAGCATTTAAACTGGCCATACCCAGCCAAAATATTCTTCCTGTTTTATGTTCAAACTGGTCAGATCCAGTCTTTCACACCTACCCTACAACGTTGGTCTAAAAGATATATCGTCACATAATCGACATCTTAAGGCTACAAATAATACCTGATTAATTCAAAACGGTGTGAATAAATAAGCATTACATTTGACATAATAATCTGAATGCTAAAGGCTAAAACATTAAACCTAACATGTTACCATTCCAATCAACTCACTTTTCTTTTTAATATAATGCTTAAAAAAAGGCAGCGAGTTGGCAGAAGTGTTAGCACGTCAGGTGAAATGCTTAGTGGTATTTCATCTGTCTTTACATTCTGAGTTCAAATTCTGCCGAGGTCTACTTTGCCTTTCATCCTTTTGGGGTTGATAAATTAAGTACCAGATGTGTACTGGTGTCGATCTAATCGACTGGCCCCTCCCCCAAAATTTCAAACCTTGTGCCTAGAGTAGACAAGAATATAATGCTAAAAATACAAGCAATTTAATAGACTGTAATCGTTGTCATAAAGACAGGAATTTTATTTATTTATACATAATAAATAAATAAATATTTAAAAAAATAAACACTCTTAATTGATATTCCTTTATTTGCGTTAGCTATTTGCCATGCTGGAGCACTACCTTGAAGAGTTAAGTCAATCAAATCATCCTCAGTACTTATTTTTTTTAAAATCTGATACTTATTCCATCAATCTATTTTCTTGAACTGCTAGGTTAAATGATATAATGAAACCAACACAGGATGCCAAGTGGTGGTGGGGACAAATGGAAAAACATACACTCAAGCATACATGCATAAATGTACACATTCATACACACACACAAACACATACAAATGCACATATACATACATACATACATACATACATATATATATACATATATGTATATATACATGACAGGCTTCCACACAGCTTCCATCGACCAAATTCATTCACAAGACATTGGTTGATCTGGGACTATTGTAGAAGACACTTTTTTCCTATGTGCAACACAGTGGAACTGAACCCAAGACCACATGATTTTGAAGCAAACCTCTTAATCATACAGCCATTTGTGTGCCTAATCATACAATAACATATAAAGTATAATCATATTTTGTTCTTTTAATACTTTAAATAATTTAAAGTATTTACTTAGAATACAAATCATCATCATCATCCTCATCATCATCATTGTTTAACGTCTGCTTTCCATGCTAGCATGGGTTGGACGATTTGACTGAGGACTGGTGGACCAGATGGCTACACCAGGCTCCAATCTGATTTGGCAGAGTTTCTACAGCTGGATGCCCTTCCTAACACCAACCACTCTGAGAGTGTAGTGGGTAAATTGTTTATAAGCTAATTTATCTATAAGATGGTGCCCCAGCATGACCACAGTCCACAGTTTGAAATGGATGAAGGGATACAAAAGCTGATATATAGTTTGTTGTTTGGCTATAGGGCAGCTCTGACAAAGCTTTAGCCATTCTATCTTTTGTTATCACAAATTGCGCTGTTCTAATCTAGCCTTCCTATTCTAAGATTGTACGGTTAGATTTGCAGAAAATTTAGCTGCCATTTCTTGCAAATCAAACAACGGTTAAAAAAAAAAAGGTCCATTGTTGGCTTGTATTTGTAAATTCTCATGGGTTGCAATACAAGGTAGTTTCAAAAAATTCCAGGACTAGTTATGTTTAATAAAATATAACTTATTTACCTAGGTTTTAACATCATCTCCTTTGAAATAGTCACCTTGCACAGCAATGCACCAGTCCCAGCATTCTTGCCACTTCAGGAATCTGGCCCTGGACGTTGTTTTCCTTAAGCAGTCAAGGACCTTCCAATTTCCTCTTGATCTCAACAACGGTGTTAAAAGAGCAGCTTTTAAGCTGCATTTTCATTTTGGGAAAGAGATGGAAGTCTGCAGATGCTAAACCTGGTGAATAGGGAGGGTGTTGTATTTGGTGAGAAACTCATGACTGAGGAGAGCTCAGTGGCAGATTGCATTGTCGTCATGAAGTATCCAATTCTTCATACTCAAGAGATCCAATCGCTTCTGCCTAATGTTCTACCTCGAACAGTTCAAAATGTCGCGGTAGAAGTCTTGATTGATAATCTGGTCCTAAGGGACAAATTCTCAATGCACAATACTGAGTATGTCAAAAAAGATGATAAGCACGTTCTTGACTGAGCTGTGGCTTTGGCATGCCCTCTTCAGTCATGGAGATGAAGGGCTCTTCCATTGTGACAACTGCTGCTTCATCTGTAGACCTAACTTTCATCAACTGTTATTACTTACTCTTTTACTTGTTTCAGTCATTTGACTACGGCCATGCTGGAGCACCACCTTTAGTCGAATCAAATCAACCCCAGGGTTTATTCTTTGGTAGCCTAGTACTTATTCTATCGGTCTCTTTTGCCAAACCACTAAGTTACAAGGACGTAAACACACCAACATCGATTGTCAAGCGATGTTGGGGAGACAAACACAGACACACAAACACACATATATATATA
>NC_142931.1:118970741-118975741 GCF_046866305.1 Octopus bimaculoides
AAACTCATACATACATACATACATCTATACATCATACATACATACATACATACATACATATAAACAGACACAGCTGTGGTTAAGTTGCTCACTTTAATGATTCCCTGCACTGTGTTGCACTTTGAGCAGGTCACTCCCACTATAGATTTGGACTGACTAATGCTTTGAGAGTGGAACTCATAAATGGAAGTTGTTGGAAGCCCAGTGTTTGCATATGTACATGTGTATATGTGTGTGTGTGTGTGTTTGTGTGGGCACATGCGTGCATATGTGTATGTGCATATGTGTGTTCATGTGTATGTGTGTATGTGTGTGTGTGTGTGTGCATGTGTGTGTGCACGTGCCTCTTCTTATCTCCTCCAGACAATAAACCTGTTCTTTTCCTTAGTGGCATGTCAACTTTGGAAAATTCTGGAATCTAGAGATTATCTCCCCTTTTCAAATGGAGCCAGTCTTAATTACTGTTTGGTAATTATGACACACCTTCTAGAGGTGTAGGCAATTTTAATAAATCCAGAATCTATGTTGTATGGTATTTAGCATACCTGTATTTGTCTATGTTGTTCAAATACATGCCACACTCAGCTATTTCTCTTAGGTCATTTTTGCTTAAATCGTGCATATAGACAGACAGATAGATGTACAGAAAGATAAGCAGATAGATAGAAGGATGAATATGTACATAGATATATATAGAAACATAGATACATATATATATATATATATATATATATATATATATATATATATATGTGTGTGTGTGTGTGTGTGTGTGTGTGTGTGTGTGTGTGTGTGTGTGTGTGTGTGTGTGTGTGTGCATCTGTGTACATGTGTGTACACAGATATATGCATTTGTGTGCAAGTGTGTGTGTTTGTCAATTATGTCCCCACTAATATTCCAATGGTTCAGCTAGTTTGATATGATAATATTAATAATAAAATAATAATAATAATAATAATGATAATAATAATAATAATAATAATAATAATAATAATAATAATAATGGTGATGATGATGATGACTTTTATAATAATGGCTTTATTTAGGCTTGACTATGTTTAGGAACTTTGTTTCCCAACCACATGGTTTCAAGTTCAGTCTCACTGGGTAGCATCTAGGGGCCAATGTCTTCTCCTACAGTCCCAGGCTAACCATAGCCTTACAAGTGGACTTGGAGGATGAAAACTGAAAGTAGCCTATCATATATACACGTGTGTGTGTGTATGTGTGTGTGTGTGTGTGTGTGTGTGTGTGTGAATTTATGTATGTGAGAATTCCTGTATGTTTGTGTCTCCTTGTCTTGATATTGTATGATAGTTGTAAATGAGCATCACTGTCAAACAAGCAGTGTCATTTATTTCCAATATTCTGTGAGAACATATCTGGTCGTGGACAAAAATTTTACCTTGCTTGGAAACAGGTGAAGGTTGGCAATTGGAAGGGCATCTGGCTGTAGAATATCTGCCTTGATAAACTTAGTCCAAGCCATTTAAGTATCGGAAAGTAAACATTAAAATGCTGATGATGTTGAAGCAATACTGACGGTGAGGACAAAGAGATGGCAGACAAGAATGACAACGATAATAATGATGATAGCAATGAGCTATTAATTGATAATAATAATAATAATAATAATAATAATAAACACACAAACAACAGGCCAACTGACCACCCACCCCTTAAGCTACAGTCATGTGTCATCAAGAAAGGAGGTAAAAGGAAGTTAGTTATAGGGTGAAGAATCAGGAATAAGATGATGAGGAGCAGGTGGGAAATGACAGAAGGCAGGACAAAGAAGGGAAAAAATATTCAAAGCATTGTCCCAGAAAGCATTTGCTAGAAAAAAAAAACAGGTAAAAAAAAAAAAGAGATACTTGAGGATGCGGTTTTGGCCTACCTTCTTCGGCTAACAGTTAAGAGGGGTAGAAAAAAAAATAGTAACTGCTCCTTTGGCATCGTTTAGAAAATGCTTACCTGCTAATTGAAGAGAAATTGAGTAGTTTAGACAAGAAAAAATGAGGGATAATATAAATCTTTAAAAACGTTTTTTTTTTCTTTTTAGAATTTTTTTCCTTTTTTTTTCCTTTTTATTTAAAGCTGAATTTTTATAGTCTCAGCAATTTAGTAAACATTGGAATGTATAGAAGGTTGAGAGAGATAAGGAGAAAGGATCTTGATACTGGGTGTGGTATGAGTCTTTTCAGTGTATGTGTGTGTATACATTCATAATATATATATGTACATAGAGATGTACTTACCTATATAATATATATATATATGTGTGCATATGTATTTTCATATACAAATGTAACTACACATGCACTTATAAGCATATATGTATATATATATATGCATATGTATGTGCTTAAATGCATGTGTGTGTGTGTATATATATATATACACACACACATGCACACACATGCTCATACACATACATACACACATACATGAACATTACTCTTAAGCACAGCAGATAATCTGCAGATTTTATCACACCTATTGTAAAAATGTCTCTTCTAAGTTATATGCAATACAGAATCATGTTGTTTGGTATTGTCTACAAAATATATTTTCTTAGACCACCAACAGCAAGACAATATATATATTACATGATTGGCAGATATATATTTCTTCAGGTGGTAAATATTTATTAGCTTGTTTTTGGTTCTTGTATTCTTGAGTGGCTAATGGAACCAGTCGAAGATAGACAAATATGGTTACAAGCTGAAGATTTGAGTGGGGCCATTAATGATAATTTTCTGCTTCTGTGAAACTTGTTTTGATTTTTGTTTAATGTGATTTTCTTTGAAATGCACGGAAACTTTTAATATATGTTCTTCTCTATGATACCTTCTCATACCTCATATATGCATTCACATATATCATACATAAATATGTATATTTATATGATGTGTATATATATATATATATATATATATATATATATATATATATATATATATATATATATATATATATATATATATATATATATATATTTAGTAAATGGAGTAAAACGCATATGTTAAATGAATTCTTTTATTTCCAACATATGTTTCAAAGATTACAAATTATACCTTCCATAGAAATAGGTGATGTTGATAAGGATGTAATCTTCTCTTCAGGGAAATGCATGGAAACCATATATGTATATATAAGACATATATATATCTGTGTATATATATATATATATATATAAACCATGTTAGAGCAGACATTGGAATTTTATGCAATCTTCTGGCTTGTTAGATGCTGTCAAACCATACCAGCATGGAAGATAGGCATTGAATAATGATGATGATGATAATGTTGATGGTGATGATAATTACACCTTATATGATATTTACAATGTGATGTTTTTTTTTTTTTTGTGGTCAATTGGTGGAGGGTGTCTGAAACAAATGAAGAAGCAGTGAGAGGTATGAAATGTAATGGTGTGGGAAGTGAAAGAATTATAAATATGGTGAACTGCAGCAAGAGGTTGGTTTTGCGATGGATGGATGGAGTAGCAGGTATTTTGTTGCTTAAAATGAAACTGCAAATTTTCATTGTGAAATTTTGCAAGAAATATATTTTATTCTTAATTTCAAATTTTATATATATTCAAAAGGAAAAATAAAAGAAGTAAAAAAAAAAAAAAAGATGGAAAACGAAAACATGTAACAAGTTGATTTTAGATTACAGAATTTCACATATACATACATGAAGACAAAATCACACACACACACACACACGTGCATATATATATATATATATATATATATATATACTAAAAAACACATATACTCAAAAACATATATACTCAAAAACATATATACTCAAAAACATATCGACACAAGCACACATACAAATGCATATGCAAGCATATGCACCCATACACAGACATATACACATGCAAGTGATTATAACTTTTGCTTTTTCTCACTGCATACCCAGTACAACATCAAACACTCACTAACAAAGCATATTGCCAGGCATTTTAGGAAATATTTATAAACAAAAGAAAGAAAGTAGCAAAGTATTTTATATATGTATATATATATATGTACATATGAGTATGTGTATATATATATATATATGTGTATATATTTATATATATAGTAATGGCATTATTGTATAGTAATGCCCTTATATAAATATATATATATATATATAATGATGATGATGATATATTTATATGTATATAAATGGAGGAATACAATATTTTCAAATGATAAATATGTAACTAATTTCACCAAGCAAACTTTGGTACAGAAATGTTTTTTTTTTTTTGAAAGAAAGAAATTTAACCTCTTTGATACTAAACCACCTAAGATTGCCTTTGGTTCTATAGTACAAGCTTCTTTTTTTTTAAAGTGGTCTAAAGTAAAACCTCCTTTCAAAATTTCATGTTAATTCGTTGCTCCACTTACCAGCTTAATATTGAGATAATTCTTCATTAGTTTAAAAATTAGTTGAAATGAAGGTAACATGGTGATAAGAGTTAATACCTTATTTCATTCACACACACATATGCACTCACATGTATGCGTGCGCACACACACACACACACACATAGACACATATTCTTTTATTTGTTTCAGTCATTTGACAGTGGCCATGCTGGAGCACCGCCTTTAGTTGAACAAATTGACCCCAGGACTTATTCTTTGTAAGCCTAGTATTTATTCTATCGGTCTCTTTTGTCGAACCACTAGGTTACAGGGACGTGAACACACCAGCATTAGTTGTCAAGCAATGGTGGGGGGGACAAATACAGGCACATAAACATACACACACGCACACACACATACACACTCGCACGCACACACACACACACACACACGCACACACACACAAACATATACAACGAGCTTCTTTCAGTTTCCGTCTACCAAATTCACTCACAAGGCTTTGGTTGGCCTGAGGTTATAGTAGAAGACACTTGCCCAAGGTGCCACAAAGTGGGAAAGAACCCAGAACCACACACATGTATATATATATTGATTTTCATAAATAA
>NC_142931.1:118985741-119005741 GCF_046866305.1 Octopus bimaculoides
TTCCAGCCGGTATTGAAAACTAAGTTTATGAGTTCCAAGGATTTTGACAAGTGTGGAACCACCTCTTAGCTATCTTTTGTTCCCAGATGCAGGCATGGCTATGTGGTAAGAAGCTTGTTTCCCAACCACATGGTTCCAGGTTCAGTTCCACTGCATGACACTTTGGGCAAGTGTCTTCTACTATAGTCTTGGGCCTTGTGAATGGATTTGGTAGATGGAAACTGAAAGAAGGCTGTTGTATATAAATATATACATACATCTCATCTAGTGGTGTTCTACCTCCAGCCAGCTTCTGTGCATGTAAACCTACTCCAGCACTCTCTATACAACCTGGGAGAGCCTACACCCTCCCCTTCAGTCATTAAGTAGGTTACCGGAACTTTGGCTACAAGGAATAGACTTGGGACGAATACTGGAATGGCTTCCTGTTGCCTTCTCCAGGCAGGCTGGATTTGAACTCAGAATTTAGAGAACCAGAAGATATATTGTAAATCATTTCTGCTAATGCACAAATAATTTTGTCGCTCTTCCACTTGGAGAACAACATGAAGTGAAGTGCATTGTTCAGGAACACAACATGTAACCCAGTCCAGGAATCAAAAACCATGATTTAATGACTGTAAGTGAATCACCCTGTGGATGCACGTGGCGTAGTGGCTAGGGTGTTGAACTTATGATTGTAAGATTGTGGTTTCAATTCCTGGACCAGATGACATGTTATGTTCTTGAGCAAAACACTTCGTTTTACGCTGCTCCAGTTCACCCAACTGGCAAAAATAAGTAATCCTGTGGTGGATTGGCATCCCATCCAGGGGGGGAATTCATACGCCATGGAAACTGGGAAGCTGTCCCTAATGAGGCAGCATCACTCAAGAAAGTAACATTTATCTTTTTTTTTTTAGTGCAACACCTTAACCTAGAGAAATAAAGCCCATGTGCCATCACATACATATATGAAATGACAACAGAAAAAAGATGGTATAGGCATATCCCAGAAAAGGTCTCAGAGAATAACAAAGCAAATATACTCTGGGATATGCCAATACACACAGATAGAGAAATCTAGGCCATGTGCCATCATATACATATATATATAGACATGTGTGCATGTGTATGTGTGTGTGAGACAGAGAGAGATATCAACTCTGTTAAAAAAGGTGTTAATATTCTTTTCGATTCTAGGCACAAGGCCTGAAACTTTGGGGGAGGGGGCCAGTTGATTAGATCACTCCCGGTACGCAACTGGTGCTTAATTTATTGAGCCCAAAAGGATGAAAGGCAAAGTGGACCTCAGTGGAAAAAAAATTCTTTTCTACTATAGGCACAAGGCCTGAAATTTTGGGGGAGGGGGACCAGTTGATTAGATTGACCCCAGTATGCAACTGGTGCTTAATTTATTGACCCCAAAAGGACGAAAGGCAAAGTTGACCTTAGCGGAAAAAATATTCTTTTCTACTCTAGGCACAAGGCCTGAAATTTTGGGGGAGGGGGGCCAGTTGATTAGATTGACCCCAGTATGCAACTGGTGCTTAATTTATTGACCCCAAAAGGACGAAAGGCAAAGTTGACCTCAGCGGAAAAAATATTCTTTTCTACTCTAGGCACAAAACCTGAAATTTTTTCGGCGGGGTGGGTGGGGCAGTCGATTAGATCGATCCCAGTATGCAACTGGTACTTAATTTATTGACCACGAAAGGATGAAAGACAAAATTGACCTAGATGGAATTTGAACACAAGACGTAAAGACAGACGAAATACCACTAAGCATTTCACCCGGCATGCTAACGATCTGCCAGCTCACCGCCTTACAAAAGGTGTTGATAATGAAAAAGAAAAGAGCCCAGAGAGTGGTTCATTGATGCAAGTCTTGCGAACAGAAGAGTATAGTGCAGGTTCAATGACAGTGTATAATGTTAAGAAACAGGAAATAAAAAAATATAATTTTTTACTGGCACCAAAAGTAAGGTTATTAAGAATGGAAAAAACATTAAAAGATAATGCATGACTTTTATTTAGATTACATGCAGGAACCAATGCATTTTGGAAGAGGATTTACTGTAAAATGTTAATGTAAATAAATGATTATTCTTTGTTTATGATTTTTATGTAAATTTTTCCAAGTATCAGCAGACCTATTTTTCTTTGCTTTTTCTACTAATCTACTTAATTTTGAGTAGCCACAGACTAACACTTGTAATAATGGAGCCAAGTATGCATGAACTAGGTTTATGCCTATGTATGCTAAATTGGTACAGTACAATCAATATATGCATTATTTTGCCATTTAAAAAAAAAATTTTTTTTTGCTTTTTCCTTTATCCTAAGCTTCACTGGTTTTGAAAATCTGCAACTCCTGCATCTGTCTGATCTCAAGCTTTCAAGATTAGTGAGGTTTAACTTGTAGAAGGAAGGTACTGTTCTTGTATTAAAAACATGAATCTAATTAGGTTCATAGGATGGGAGGGGATGCCAACAGAGAAAGATAGAAGAAATAGAGACACTAGACTGGAATAGATTATGAACTCTCTCTCTCTCTTTCTCTCTCTCTCTCTCTCTCATACACACACAATATCAAATATGTGAAAATTTTGTAAACTAAAATTACTTTAGTTAAGAAATATTTCCTTTTCCTGACCAAATCAGATACTTTCAGCTTCTTTTGAGCATTTAAATAGTAAAGTATTTGGAATAGTAAAGCCATATCCAACTCAAATATTTTACTGTTTTATGTTCAAACTGACTAGATCCGGCCCCTTTCACTAATCCTACAATGTCATTCTAAAAATAAGCAATTACATCATTGAAATATTGAAGTTATGAGATAAATCATGATTAATTCAAAACAATGTGAATAAATAAGCATTGAATTTAACAGTAATCTGAATGCTTATGTTTCAAGACTGATAAAGACTTGTGATATAGAAGTGTTAGGGAAAAGCTGAAGGAATAGAACTGGCTACTCTATAGCTAACAATAATATTATACTAATGAGAAAATGTTTTGGTAAGCAACTGAGGCATTAGTCATCTTATTTCAGGATTTTGATGACGGTATACATTATATGATTCATATCTATTTCGTGCACAACATAGCATAGATCAAAAGTGAAGAAATAGATTTAAATATTATAAAACCTTACTGTGAGTGAATTAAGATTGTAAACTTATTTTATGCTTTTTATTTGTGAAAAAAAAAAAAATAAAAAGAGAGAGCGAGAGAAAGAGAAGCAGAAGTTTCTTGATAGACTGTTTCACAGTTTGTTGACTGCTCCTCAGAGAAAATGTACTCATCTTCCTTCCCTAAACAATATCACTGATCAGCTGGGTCAGCTGCTGTATTAAAACAGTCATAAATTAAACTGGCACATTATTATATAGACTATTTGTGCTTTTGATGGATCACCATCAATGAAATCAATGTAGGTATATCATTTTCATATCCAAATATAATTTAGAAGAAAGCAAAAGATATAAGTCCTGTCTAGTTAAACAAGATGCTGTTACTGCCATTTGATATTGGTACTTTGAAACATGAAATAAAAATAAATACAAAACACAAAACAAGGGAAAAAAAATTAACCATCGAATGATGAATAGCATGATAGAAAGATTATATAAGCAACATATGGAATATGTGTTTACAAAAAAAGGTTTATTTTTTAAAAATTTGTATTTGACATTCAACCAGTTGCTATACTATGCTACAATAAATAAATATTTTAAAATGCCAATTTTCATGTTTTCCCCTTTTTTTAATTTATTTATTCTTCTGAATAATTAATTTACAAAAAGTTCTAAAAGACTGAAAATATTATCCAAGAAATTTTCGGCAAAAAAAAAAAAAAAAAAAATAATAATAATAATTATAATAAATATTTCAAATTTTGGCACAAGGCCAGCAATTTTGAAGGGAAGTGGAGAAGTCATTTACAGTGATCCTAGTACTTGACTGGTAATTATTTCATTGACCCTAGAGGAATGAAAGGCAGAGTTGACCTCAGTGGAATTTGAACTTAGAAAATAATGAATTCGAAAAAATGCCACTAAGCATTTTGTTAGACATGCTAATGAGTCTACTAGCTCAGCACCTTAATAATAATAATAATAATAATAATAATAATAATAATAATAATAATGATGATGATGATGATGATGATGATGATAATAATAATAATAATAATAGTCAAGACGAAGAGTGCGATTCGATTGTATAGATGTTTTATTCTTTGAACAATATTTCGACAGCACGTCTTTCTTTCTCAAGTTCAAAACAAAAGGTGATTAAAATAATAATAATAATAATAAAAATAATAATAATAATAATAATAATAATAATAATAATAATAAAAATAATAATAATAATAATAATAATAATAATATCTATATACACTGGAAGCTATGCCAACACTGGAATGATAACAGAAAAAAGATGCTATAGGCATATCCCAAACAAGATCTCAGAAAATGACAATACAACCATACTCTGGGATATGCCAATACACACAGATAGAGAAATCAAGGCTAATAGACTGGATATAGAGATTGCCAAGAAAAAAATTGCCTTCTAAGTAACATATCAATCCCAACAGATGACAATGTAACTCTAAAAGAAACAGAGAAACTCTCAAAATACAAAGATCTGGTAATAGCGATAACCTGAATATGAAGCCTAAAAACAGAAACAGTCCCTATAAGGATAGGTGCATTAGGTATGATTAAAAACATACAGACAGATACATAACCAAAACAAGGGGACTTACGAATGTATATAACATACAGAAAATAACGCTACTAGGTAGTGCACACATCCTACGTAAAGCACTTTCAATACAGTGAAAATAATAAAACCAAAACAAACCACGGCACATACCCAAGGTACACAGAGCTGCACTCTGTAGTGCAGTGAATGCATGTAATAAAAATTAGACTACTGAATAATAATGATAATAATAATAATAATAATAATAATAATAATCATTATCATCATCATCATCATCATCGTTTAACGTCCGCTTTCCATGCTGGCATGGGTTGGACGATTTGACTGAGGACTGGTGAAACTGGATGGCAACACCAGGCTCCAATCTAATTTGGCAGAGTGAATAATAATAATAATAATAATAATAGGGTGTTGAATAGTTTCCATGATAATTGACAACCAGTTATGAAAGGTTATAGTGTGCAGAAAGAGACCCTGTGAGACCTCTGACCACAGGCTGCTGTCTGCTCTCACAAAATCAACTAGAGCAAATAAGATCAAGTGCTTTGAGAAGTAAAACAATGATAGTGATAAAAAAAAAAAGACCATTTTAATAATAATCCTTTCCACTGTAGGCACAAGGCCTGAAGTTTTAGGGGAGAGGGCTAGTCAGTTATATTGAGCCAGGGTTTGACTTGTACTTATTTTATTGACCCCGAAAGGCTGAAAGGCAAAATTGACCTTTGCAGTATTTGAATTCTGAACATAAAGATGGGCCAAACGCTTAGCCATATTTTGCCTGGTGTGCTAATATTCTTCCAGTTCATCGTCTTAACAACAACAACAACAACAACAATAATAAAAGCTATTTTAAAATCATTTGTTTTTGGTGTTAATTTCATTTTCTCTAATACTTATTATTATTCAGCGAATTGGCAGAATCGTTAGCATGCCAGGCAAAATGTTTAGCAGCATTTTGTCTGTCAGCATGTTGTGAGTTCAAATTCTGCCGAGGTTGACTTCACTTTTCATCCTTTTGAGGTCAATAAATTGAGTACTAGTGTGACACTGGCGTCGGTGTAATCACCCCCAAATTTTAGGCTTTGTGTCTATAATAGAAAGGATTATTATTATTATTATTATTATTATTATTAATATTTTTGTTTTTGCATGTTTTTTGTTTCTCTTTTATTTTGTGTGCTGTAACCCATCCTTCAGTATTTGTCTTCCATGTCTTGGGCCCTTGTGGCCAATAAAAGAAATTGCTATTATTATTATTATCATTATTATTATTATTTTGCAAGATTGTGTTTCAGTGATTATTAAAAGAAAGTCAATTCTGGAAAAAAAACTTCATTTTATAAATAATCTGAAAGTATTCATTTCAAGATAAATTAAAATCTTTTCTTTTTACGAAATTTAATAACAAAAAAAAAAATCATGCTTTATTTATCATGTTCGTTAACTTTTACAAACTGATTTCTCAGCTACAAGTTTAACTTTAGGGGCTGTTTTCTCCTTCATGTTAGCAGCTAGCTCTAATCAATGTCCAGCGTTAATTAAATATTCAAATGTTGATCTGTAGAGGAAGAATCTTAGTAAACATAACATAGGATGGCTTTAGACAGTAATTAAATGCAAACAGGAAGTTTAAGCTAGAGTATGGCTGCAAGGAAAACTACGATGTATTTGATGGTTACTTCAGTAGTATTAACACCTTCGGGTGTGTAAACTAAATACAGACAGGAAGTCTGAATCAATCTAGCAATGAATTTCACTTCTACAAAGAAATTATGCTAAGCTATCTTTTTATCTTTTCTTTGATCATTTGCTTGTTTCAGTCACTGGACAGTGGCCATATTGGGGTACCATTTCGATGGGTTTAGCTGAACAAGTTGATGTCAGTACATATTTTTTTTTAAGTGTGGTACTTATTCTGTTGGTCTCTTTAACTTAACTGCTAAGTCTGTGGAACTGTAAACAAACCACCACCAGTTGTCAAGCAATGGTGGGGGACTAATACTGCATAAACACACACACACATATGACAGGCCTCGTTCTGTTTCTATCTACAAAATCCACTCACAAGGCTTTGGTTGGACTGGGGGCTATGGCAGAAGACAATTGTCTAAGGTGTCACGTAGTGGGACTGATCCTGAAGACCATGTGGTTGGAAAGCAAACTTCTTACTACCCAGCCATGCCTGACCCTATTAACATCCACATCTGCACCTATCACACAGTCATGTCTGTGTCAATAAATATATATATATATATATATATATATATATATATATATATATATATATATATATATATATATAAATATAGGTGCAATCCCATGGTCATTCATGACCGAAAAGAGCCTTTATATATATTATAGATATTCTTTTATTCTTCTACTTGTTTCACTCACTTGACTGTGGCCATGCTGGAGCACTGCCTTTAGTCAAACAAACTTACACCAGGACTTATTTTTTGTAAGCCTAGTACTTATTCTATCAGTCTATTTTGCTGAACTGCTAAGTTATGGGGGACATAAACACACCAACATCGGTTGTCAAGCGATGGGTTGGTGGGGCAACAAACATATACATATATATATATATATATATATATATATATATATATATATATATATATATATATATATATATATATATAAATATATATATGACAGCTTCTTTCAGTTTCTGTCTACCCAATTCGCTCACAAGGCTTCGGTTGGCCTGAGGCTATAGTAGAAGACTTTTGCCCAAAGTTCAATGCAGTGGCACTGAACCTGGAACCATGTGGTTTGGAAGCATACCACACACCCATGCCTATATATATATATATATATATATATATACATATTGGTGCATAGATAAGATATATGCGAATGTATGTGTACGTATGTATGCATGCACGTGTGCATGTGCATGCACATTTTCGTGTTTGTCATCTCATCACTTAACAACTGATGTTGACTTACATTCCTGCATCTTAGTGTTTCGTTCAAAAAGAGATTGATAGAATAAGTAGCATACATCAAAAACATATGCACTAATGTCAATTTGCTTGACTAGAAAACCTTTCAAGCTGGTGTCCCAGCAAGGCTGCAGTTCAATGACTGAAATAAACAACAGATAAATAATAAAAGATAAAGAAAAGAAAATAAATACTTCAAGCTCAAGGTTTTTTTTTTTTTTTTTTTGCAACATTGTAACATCGTGGGCCATTTGGTGCGCAAATAAATACAAGCGATCTCATTGAATTTATCATTAATTTTTGTGACAACCGAAGATGTAAAGATTTCTCGCTTATTCACTGGGCCCAGAAAATTGAAGTACATAAGGCATACAATAAAGAAAATTCCACAAACATCTACAAAATAACATCTATTAACAATAAAGCTCCTACTTTTTATATTTCTTTCTTTTTTTTTTTGTCCTAGCGCCATACTATAATTTTCTGCAAACATCCTTGTTATTTTTTATTGCCTATTTTCAACTGAAATAACCCTGTTTGATTAAACTGAACACCAGTAAACTGGAAAATTGAATGCAAAGGTTTACTCTCGGAAAGCAAAACAAGAATAATATATGCTCAGTTGGCCAAAAGAGAAAAAAAAGGAAATACTTTGAAAAGATCCATAAATCTCACTCTGTGTGTGTGTGTGTGTGTGTGTGTGTGTGTGTGTGTGTGTGTATGTGTGTTAAATAAGTATTTTTTTTTTTTGTCAGCAAGATTGGGAAAGTGCTATCCACAAATGTATCCAGCTAAACATGCTATCAAGCATAAGAGTATTATAATACCTATATATATGTATATAGATGTATCTATATAGTATAATATGTAAAAGAAAATATATATATATTTATATGTACATATATATGTATATATACATATATAATTATACATGCATGTAAGTATATATATATATAGATATATACTTACATATATATATATATATATATATATATATATATATATATATATATATATATATATATATATATATATATATATATATATACACATATATATACACATAGATACACACACACACACACACACATATATATATATATATATACACACACACAGATGTATAAAATATGCATGCATGTATAATGAGATAAACAGAAAGAAAGTGAAAGATAGAGAGAGAGAGAATCGAACAGACAGATAAATTAATAGATACAGATAAACATATTCAGACAAAAAAAAAAAGGGAAGTTGATAATATTGCGTAACACACATTTATAATACTCCTGGTGCACACACACACTCAAACGCACAGATATACACATATATATATATACACATGAAAAATCCTTTCGTTAAGAATCTTGCTGTTTATCAACTCCCTGACTGTAGCAGCTGGCAAGCAGACAAACCAATAAATGAAAACATATGATGGATTAACAATGATGAGAAATGTATTAATTGCTGGGCTTCTATTTGAAATGCAATAAGAAAACTGAGGATTTTGTGAGATTGGAGAAACTGGTAAGGAATTCCTTATTTAATTTGAAAGAACGATGCTGTAAAAATACAGTCATTGGCAATCATTGAATGAATAAATTAAAAACAAAATTTTTTGGTATTTTTTTTTTTTTGCTTTTATAAGTAGCTCATATAATTGTTTTGGTTTTCTTTTTACCATTTTTCTTGTAGGTCAAAGTATCTGAGACTGTCTGGTTTTGTGATTTTGAATCATTATTGACATTTAATGTCCATGTTCCATGTTGTCACAGGCAACATAGTTTGACAGGGTCTGATGGGGTCCAATGACTGCATTGTGTTTCAAAATCTGCTTTGGTCTGGTTTCTACTGTTAAATGTCCTTCCTGATACCAACCATTTATCAATATGTCCTGGATGCCTTTTTCCATGGCACCAGCACTAGTGAGGTTACCATTCACCTTGAAAGACTAAAATTGCCTTAGACTGAGTGGAGTTACAATAGAGAAGGAAGTGACATTATGCTAGGAGATGAGAGAGGGGCCAAAACAAAACAGGTTTCTTGCTGTAGAGAGCTACATGGCTATTCACATTATAAAAGAGCAGTTAGGAATGACAGGGGTGGAGCTAGGAAGGGATAAAATAGTGGGTATGAGGCATCAGGGTTGACCATCAAAGCACAAAAACAAGGTGAATAGAAGTGAGAGGGGACAGAAGAACAGGAAAAGTGAATTTTAAAATGATGATGATGATGATGATGTCAATAATGATGATTACGACGATGATGATGATGACGACGATGATGACGGTTCCATTTTCATATCTGAATATGAAGAGTACGTTGGGAATAAAAATATGGCCTTGAGTAAATGAGCGGTTTGGTTTTATTTTATTCTAATGTGGTTATATGAACAATCATGTGAATATAACAATATTCACAAAATATTACCACAGATTACACTTAGACATGTTATATATTATATATATGTGTATATATATACATATACATATGTATATATATTTCTCTCTTTCTATCTCTCTCTCTCTCTCTCTCTCTCTCTCTCTCTCTCTCTCTCTCTCTCTCTGTATATATATATATATATATATATATATATATACACACACACACATATATATATATATATATATAGCCTTTTGCAGTATCAGTTTTTTCTCTGATAAATTTATGGTTTTATTAGTAAGTGATAACTAATAGTTCACTGTAGAACTAAACACCATTGTTAGAATCAATAGTTTATAGACTGTCGGTGATGTACTGCTATGTATATTCCTGGCAAAGTTACAAAGTCATTAAATTCTTGCTCTGTTGACCTAGTTCTAAATATTTTCTTATTGTTGTTGTTATATTCATCATTATTAAACCTCAGCATCTCGCTAAGGTTGACTTTGCCTTTTCATCGTTTCAGGGTCAATAAAATAAATACCAGTTGAACATTGGGGGGGTTGTTGTAATCGATTAGCACCTCCCTACAAAATTTTGGGCCTTGTGTCTTGCAAGCTAGCAGAATCATTACTGCACCGAGCAAAATGCTTAGTGGCATTTCGTCTGTCTGTATGTTCTGAGTTCAAATTCCATTGAGGTCAACTTTGTTTTTCACCATTTCGGGGTCGATAAAATAAGTACCAATTAAGCATTGAGGTCAATATCATCAACTTACCTCTCCCTCAAAATTGTTGGCCTCATGCCAAAATTCGAAATCACTATTTTTGTTATTATTATTATTGAGTGAGAGAGCAGTGCATGCCATCAAAGTGACACTGGGGTAAAATATACGAAACCCATTATACCCATCATGACTACCCGTCTGATAAGGGTACACCAGGCATATGCATCACAACCATATGTATGCGATATGGTGATCTCATATCAAGATAAACAGCGTATGACCTCGCAGGTGGGGCCCAGTTAGAATTTTCTTCAGGTCGAGTAGCCCATCCCACTCAAAAGGTCCCTGAAAAAGTTTTGTTTAAGGATGTTGAGCAAAACACCCATGTTTCCAAAGGTGAATTATTCAAACCCCAAAGAATTCCTCTCAACACATGGCTATGATGCTCCCCAACTACTTCTGCTCGTGATCAGAGATGCACATATCATCAGCCACCAAGGGACATGCTGAACTGGTTACGGTCAAACAACTGACAAGCAAATCTGTGGTATTGAGCAGAATATTTGCTGTAGCCTATCTTTTTATACCAAGACAAAACAATGTACATGATAACACTTCCAATCAATTAAGATCAGAAGCCATGAGAGCCACTGCCTGGTTATTATTATTATTATTATTATTATTATTATTATTATTATTATTATTATTATTATTATTATTATTATTAGGAGATGGGCAGAATTGTTAGAACATCAGACAGAACTCCTTGTAGTATTTGTTCAAAGTTCTTTAAATTCTAAGTTCAAATCATGTCAGACCCAACTTTGCCCAACATTATATTGCTAGAGTTGAACTATTTAGCCATGGACCAGTCCCAATCAACCCTTTTGATACCAACGTTCCTGAATCTATGATACAAACTTCCTGTTTGAAAGTAACCTAATTTAAAAAACTTGCCTTCAAAATTTCACGTTTATTTGTTCCAAACACCAGCTACAAAATTAATAACAAAATCATTTTATTAAATTCTTTGTTAGTTTAAGAATCGATTGAAATAAAAGCAGTGTATATCCACACAAATACAGTAACAAAAGGGTTATGTAAGGCAATGACTAAAGGCATTTTGGCCATAACAATCCTGTCCTTTTTCTGGAACATTGTGTATCTTTGGACTACATTATCAAATTTGATCTTCCCCATTTGACATGGTAAGGTGTACTTTGAGACTGATTTAGCTGCTATTTCCAACACGTTGGGTGACCAGGTAACAGGACCATGGTTTTCACAATTACTTATACTGATTGTGCTTTTATCATTTGGCCCCAAGGCAACCCTGGTCCAGATCAAATACTTTCTATCCATGCTCATTCTGTCAGATAATCAGGCAAAGCATATCAGGAAATAACATTTTTAGGAGTGGCTGTGTGGTAAGTAGCTTGCCTACCAGCCACATGGTTCCAGGTTCAGTCCCACTGTGAGGCACCTTGGGCAAGTGTCTTCTACTATAACCTCGGGCTGACCAAAGCCTTGTGAGTGGATTTGGTAGACGGAAACTGAAAGAAGCCCATCGTATATATGTATGAATCATACCGACTCATAAAGGCCAGCTTCCTGGATTCATGGCGTATATATTCCTCACCTGGATGGAACCCCAGTCCATTGCAGGATTACTCATTTTTGCTAGCTCAGTGGACTGGAGCAATGTGAAATGAAGTGTTTGCTCAAGAATACAATGTGTTGCCTGGTCCAGGAATTGAAACCACAATCTTACGATCATGAGTCCAACACCCTAACGACTAAGTCATACACCTCTACCAGCACACACACACACACACACACACACACACACACACACACTCTCTGACACATGCACATACATATACTGGGCTTCTTTTAGTTTCCATCTACCAAATCCACTCCAAAGGTTTTAATCAGCCCAGAACTAAAGTGGAAAACACTTACCTAATGTACCATGAAGTGTGACCAAACATGAAACCATGTCTAGGAAACAACCTATATATATTTATATGTATGTGAGTGTGAATGTGTGCACATGTGGTGTGTATGTGGTGGGGTATATATATGAAGGTTTATATATGTGTTCATTTGCTGTATATCTGTTCTTTGATGTCTGGATGCATTACATGAATTGAGACATTGATTTGCTCTACAGCTGGATGCTCTTCCTGTCACTAACTATTACATATTTTCAATTAAGTAAGAAATATCTTGCTTCCCACAGAATTCAGATGGAATTCATTTAAGGCAGATTTTTTTTGTATAATCAGATGCTTTCTGAGTCGCCAATTCTCAGTAGTTTCCAAGCAAGGTAGTTTTTTACCCATGACCAGACATGTTTACATAGAAGACTGCAAACAATCAGCATCACTTGTACGATGGTGATGCTTGCTCACAATTATTAAGCAATGTCAAGACAAGGACACACACATACACACACACACACACACACGCATGCATGCACACACATGCACACACACACACACACACACATGCTGCTCTTTACAAGAATGGCAAAGTAAATATTAAAACGATGATCACACATACATACACGCACACACACACACACACGTATGCACACACACAGACACACACACACACACATATATATATATATATATTTTTATGTATATGTATATATATTTATATATATATATATATATATATATATATATATATATATATGTATGTATATATATTTTTATATATATATATATATATATATATATATATATATATATTTATGCATATGTATACGTGTAAATTTGTTATCTGCATGTGTGTGTGTGTGCGTATATGTATGCGTGTGTCTATGAATGTGCATCTGCTTAATGGAATTTACTCATATATTTCAATAGGGCATATGTTTCATTTGTAAATTGCTTTCTCATATATCATATATGAGAAAGGCTGGACATTATTGTATGTCTCGAAATTCCTTTTTCTTCTCCCCCCCCCCACAACCCCCTCTTTTTGTTGCATTTGCTGATGATCTTGATGATGATGATGATGATGATGATGATAGTGATGATGACGATGACAATGATGCTGTTGACGAGGTTGATGCATTAGACTATAATATTAATCAATCGACAGGGTCGCTTATTGAAAGAGCTTTCATTAATGGCTTTGATTATCCATTATAGCTTCATATTTAACAAACCATTAACAGTTGAATGTCACTATAGCTTTGTAAATTCAAGGGTGTCAACAAATTGAATACCAGGGTGGGGTGGTGGCTGAGATAACACTTTACCCTATCATTTTAGACCCCCTTGGGTAGCACTGCTACATTATAAACACCTCGGTATGATTCGGTGATACAACCTTCTAACTTTTAACCCTACTCAAAGTTTACATACATGCAAATGTCTCGAACAATATGTTGGCTGTACTAACAGCATGTAATACAAAAAATAATTCATACATATATATACATATACATATACATATACATACATACATACATACATATATATATATATATATATATATATATATATATATTTATATATATGTGTACATGCATACATATATATGTATATATATGTTTGTGTGTGTGTGTATATGTATATATATATATATATATATATATATATATATATATATATATGTATATATATATATATATATGTATATATATATATATACATACATATATATATTATATAATATGAACAATATATTTATAAACAATATTAATGAGATGGTTCAAAGTCTGTACAACATCTGTACTGTTCCTTTGTAACTATTCGATTCAATACGATATGAATTCTTCAGCAGGCATGATTCTATTGGAATAGAACAAATAATTCTATTCAGCACTGATGAGAAATAGGTACCAACTGTAATTTGCAGATGACTAGTTTGGCCTAAAGGGTAATTTGGTTTGCAGAACAAACTGACTCGCCAGTGTTCAAATGGAGTCATTGTGAAAACTTATGGAAACCCTCACTCACTCACATACACATGCATGCACACATGCACCAAGCATGTGAGTGCATAAATATATGCATACACGCATGTATGTATATTCTATTATATATGTATATTGTCCAGATGATCTGTTGTGCTTCAGCAATCACTTGCATTTGGGACAACATCCAATGCAAAAGTTGCAAATAATCACAATAGTAATGCATACATAGGGAACAAACGATATAAACTTTATTTATAATTTCTCTCACACACACATATAATTGCTTTAAATATTTTTAAAGCCAAAGCAATGGGGTACAACGAAATATTACTAACCATGAACTTGTATCATTATTGCTTTATAGCACGTATTCATTGCTTTTGCTTTAAAAAATATATTTAAAACATTTATATATATATATATATGTGTATATATATATATATATATATACACACATATATTTGCCAACTAAGTGTGGTGTCCTATACAGGACAGTGGTAGCATTGTTTTCAGCCCCAGGAAGACATCTCCTCCAGCTGGCTAACGACAAACAGTCAGTTTCCGAATAGTATTTGTGAGGGAAGGTGGGAGTGATGATCTCCCCTTGCAAATACTAATCGGATACAAACTGTGTGTCATTAGCCAGCAGGAGGAGACATCTTCCTGGGGCTATAAACAACAGTAGCACTGTCCTGTATATGATGCCACACTTAGTTGACAAATATATATTACGATTCCGTACTGCTACTATTTATATCTCGCTCAGATATTTAATTTAACATATCTCTCTCTTTTATATATATTTTTCAATCAATTTTTTTTCTCCGTGTTTTTCTCCTTGTCTCCGTATTCTTTCTGTTGAAGAGCGTAGCTCGAAACGTCAAAGACTTTCCGTATTCCCGAGCGTCATACTAATATATACTTTTGTTATTTACACCACCTGTCCTCGTCTGTTGTTATTATTTGTATATTCTCCCATATATATATATATACATACATATTTGTACATATACATACACACACACATATATATACACACACACACACACACAATGAGCTTTTGCACTAATTCTGTCAACTGAATTCCACTGACAAAATACTGCTTGATCCAAAGCTGTGATTGAAAACACACACCCAAAGTGCCATTCAGTGGGATCAAATCTTAAACTACATGGTTGTGATTTGATCCCGTTAATCCTTAATTGGATACACCCATTTCTTCACCGACATAACTACAACAAAATAACACAATAACAGCCTCAATAACATTTTATTTATATGTAACAATATTCAAAGTCATATTAACCTTAAAAAAATACTATCTGTCTCTAAAAAGTCTATAACATTAATAGATTAGAATAGATCATCAGTGTGGTCAATGAAATGTTATATCACTTGTATCAATAAAGAAAACTAAATAGATGCTTTTATTTTCCTTAAGGTTTTGTTTTGTGATGGATAATTATATCTTTATTAAAAAGAGGTCATCCAATCTTTTGTAATGTAAACAATGAATAATTGATTGATCTGTGTTAAGTTGTACATCGACGATGAGGTCTTTCCACATTTGTTGAAGTGGGACTGTCATTCATATTTCTTGTGATATTATCCTTTTTCTTTTTATCAATGATGTGTGAGGTGAATGGAGGTCACTTCGAAGCTATTACATTCCAAAGAATAAATAGGTAGAGCAAGTTATATTTTCCCCCCATCTTGGACTTAAGTCTGCTATATATATATCATCATCATCATCATCATCATTTAACGTCCGCTTTCCATGCTAGCATGGGTTGGACGATTTGACTGAGGACTGGTGAAACCGGATGGCAACACCATGCTCCAATCTAATTTGGCAGAGTTTCTACAGCTGGATGCCCTTCCTAACGCCAACCACTCAGAGAGTGTAGTGGGTGCTTTTACGTGCCACCCGCACGAAAACGGACACGCTCGAAATGGTGTCTTTTATGTGCCACCCGCACAAGCCAGTCCAGGGGCACTGGCAACGATCTCACTCGAAAATCCTACGGGAGCCAGTCAGGCGGTACTGGCAACGGCCACGCTCAAAATGGTGCATCTCATGTGCCACCCGCACAAGAGCCAGTCCAGGGGCACTGGCAACGATCTTACTTGGCTTGCCGGGTCTTCTCACGCACAGCACATTTCCAAAGGTCTCGGTCAGTAGTCATCGCCTCGGTGAGGCCCAATGTACGAAGGTCTTGCCTCACCACCTCAGCCCAGGTCTTCCTGGGCCTACCTCTTCCACGGGTTCCCTCAACTGTTAGGGTGTGAGGGGACAAAAATCAATTGATAAACTTGGAAATTTCTGTTGAGTATGTTTGACATGAGGAAGGCATGAGTATTAATGTCTTGAAAAGAAGTGCTATTTACAATAACATTAATAAATATTTATCCCCATTTAAAACACAGAATACTGCATAATTTACCATGAGAGTGCATATAGGCACTCATATTTATATTGCTAGCAGGGAGATAATCGTCTGCTACTGCCTTTAGAACTACCAGTTCACGTGATTTCAGCCTTCTCTGGCCTTGTCAATGGTAGATGTCTACGACTAGAGATAGCAGAAATTCCTCTATCAGTGATATATATACAGAATCTCAGTGTCTATTCAGGCACTGGTGTTGCAAATAGCCAGTGGGCTTATTAAAAAATAATTAATAGCAACAGAAACAGTATCAATACCAAAAAGTAATATTCAACCCTTTAGCATTCAGATTACTTTGTCAAATGCAAAGATTTATTTATTCATTGTTTCGAATTGATCACGTACTATATTGTAGCTTTGAAATTTTGATGAGGTGATCGTATATCTTTGGAATGACATTTAAAGGTAGTTAGAAGAAGCCAGATCTGGCTAGTTTGAACATAAAATAGGTAAAATATTTTGGCCAGACATGTCCGGTTTAAATGCTAGTGGGTTAAAAGTGAATGTTGTAAGAATACAGAATATTGTGTTATTTACCATGTGAGAACCTCTCATATGAACTCCACCAATCATAGAAGTAATATTTCCAATGGAAGACTGGAAATGATCAACACCACTTGTATGACACTGATGCTCATTTACAACCATCAAATGGTGCCAAGACAAGGATACACACACACACATATAAAAGGCAGCCTGGGGCTACAGTATAAGACACTTACTCAAGGTAGTCACACAGTGGAACTGAACCCAAGATTATTATGGTTGGGAAGCAAGTGTCTCATTTAATTAGCCATTCTCAGATCAAAAAGAACATTTTTAAAAAAGTACAATTTATGAATTACTTATAATGTCAAACAATGTTGATGATAAATAAACAAATGAACTTACATGCTGCTGCTGGTCATAGAGTCCTAATACTGATCAAAGTACATATACCACCCCCACATATGTATCTATTTATGCATATAAGCTTTGAATGTGTGTGTGTGTGTGTGTGTGTGTGTGTGTGTTTGAATACATATATGTATAGGTATATAATCAAACAGTTGCTGCATATGTTAGAATCTAGGTATTATAACATCCAGGAGACCAGGAAAGGGTCTGGCCCCACACATACATACATGTATTATACATATACATACATTTATATATGCCCATATATATATATATATATATATATATATATATATATATATATATATATATACACACACACACACACAGGTTTCTGATTCAATGCAAGTTACAGAGATGGTTCCAGATGATAGCTGTGGCATTTGTATAAAAGAACAACACAAGTGGAGTTGAAAGATTTACAACAGCTGTTTCAACATGTATACACACACAAATACACATACACATACTTATAGACATGGGCATCACAAAAAGAAGGGAGCATTATTTCTGAAAGATATATTTCAAGAAACAAAATAATGCCATTTGATGTATCTAAATATTTAATCTAGTATTTACAAGACATGCCTCGTGCAATTTCTAATAATTTAACATCTTTGGACAATGAATAGTATCTGCATAGATAAAAAAAAAGTATAACTTTTGAGTCATCTGTGTGTACATGAGTGTGTGTGTGTGTGTGTGTGTGTGTGTGTGTGTGTGTGTGTGTGTGTGTGTGTGTGCTACATCTGTGCTGGCACCAAGTAAAAGGCACCGATGCTGGTATCATGTATAAAAAAGCATCCAGCTCTGAAAACCATGCCAAAACAGACTGGTGCCTGGTACATCTCTCTGGCTTGCAAGCTCCTGTCAAACGATCTAACCCATGCCAGCATGGAAAACGGATGTTAAAGGATGACAATGATGATATACTCATAAAATAATAATGATTTGTGTGCTTGCATGTTTATGTGTGTGTGTGTGTGTGTGAGTGTGTGTGTAAGTCTGTGTCTGTGTATGTGTATGAAAGCAGGACAAGTATCTGCTGTGTTCAAAGAAAGCAAGAAGCAAACTAAAAGCATTTGTATCAATGGTCGACACCACAATGATGTCAGTGAGTTCAAAGATAAAATGCATTATGGACAGTAAAACTTATAGAGCATATAGATACATCTTTAAACTCTTGCACTACTAGATCCATACAATTACCACAAAGGATGGAAAACAGAAAGTAGAATAGAGATGGAGTGAAATATATTGACAGCATAAAACCTCAAAAGGAAAAAAAAAAAATTAAAGAAAATTTTTTTGGCTGTGTGGTTAAGAGGCTTGCTTGGCAACCATGTGATTTCAGGTTCAGTCCTACTGTGCAAGACATTAACTCTTTAGCTTTCAGATTATTCTGTCAAATGTAATGCTTTATTTATTCACATTGTATTGAATTAATCATGCATTATTTTCATTGCTTTGAGATTTTGATGATGTGATTGCTTTTCTTTTTTTTACAATGGCATTGTAGAGTAGGTGTGAGAGTCCAGATCTGGCCAGTTTGAACATAAAGCAGGTAGAATATTTTGGCCAGATATTGGTGGTTTGAATGCTAACTGATTAAACATGTCTTCTTACTTTGGCCTCAGATTGACCATCATTACCATACAACATCTATTTTCCATGTTGGCATTTGTTGGTCGGTTTGACAGGAGCTAGCAAGCTTTACTGTCTGTTTTGACATGGTTTCTACCGCTGGATGCCCTTCTTAATACCAAAGCCCACCCTAATGAAAAAGTCCTCCCTAATGCCAATACCCATTTAAATGCCGATGCCCATCATCATCATCATCATCGTCATCGTTTAACGTCCGCTTTCCATGCTAGCATGGGTTGGACGATTTGACTGAGGACTGGTGAAACCGGATGGCAACACCAGGCTCCAATCTGATTTGGCAG
>NC_142931.1:119010741-119020741 GCF_046866305.1 Octopus bimaculoides
TGGAGCCTGGTGCAGCCATCCGGTTCACCAATACTCAGTCAAATCGTCCAACCCATGCTAGCATGGAAAGCGGACGTTAAACGATGATGATGATGATGATGATGATGATATATATATATATATATATATATATATATATATATATATATATATCTTTTACCCTTTTACTGGTTTCAGTCATTTTGACTGGGGCCATGCTGGAGTACCACCTTTACTCGAGCAAATCAACCCCAGGACTTATTCTTTGTAAGCCTAGTACTTATTCTATCGGTCTCTTTTGCCGAACCGCTAAGTTGCCATGCAGTGGGACTGAACCTGGAACTATGTGGTTAGGAAGCAAGCTTCTTACCACACAGCCACGCTGTGCCTATATGCTATATATGTGCGCCTACATATCATATATGTGCATGTGTGTGTAATATATCATCATCATCATCATCATCATCATCATCATCATCATCATCATCATCATCATCACCATCATTATAATTATCATCATCATTGTATGTATTGGCATATATTTGTTGCTTATTTGGTTTCCATTTAACTACTTAGCTCTTTTCAGTTTGCTTAACACATTCATTTCATTGAAGAATAATACAATTAGAGTAATTAATTAATTAAAACAGTGATACAAACACACACACAGATACATACACACGCTCACACATACACACACACACTCATAAACATATCATTTATTTATATATTAATCATTTCTAATGAAAGGAACTCCCTTGAACACCTTCTTGATCTTGTAATTAAGTACTATTAAACCCTAACCTACAAGACAGTTTTTCAGAGTGGCGCATAAGACTTTGGTTATTAGATTAAAATAGAAATGAAATATGATCAATTACTTAATGAGATACAGTCGTCAGTGGAAGAGAGAAGATTGGGTGAGAAGTGCTACCATTGTTATTATAATTTTAATTATAGTTATCCATGCTTATATGAGAGAGGATGTGTCTTTTATTTTGTTTCTCCTGTTATCTTTTACTTTTTTTGCTAGTTGTAGTTATTAGATTGCACCCATGCTGGGGTGCCACCCTGAAGAATTTTTAGTTGAATAAATCAACCCTAGTATTTTTTTTGTTTTTTAAAAGCCTAGTAGTTATTTTATCAGTCTCTTTTGCTGAATTGCTAAGTTATGGGGATGTAAACAAACCAACACTGGTTGTCAAGCAGTGGTGGGGCAAAACACAGTCACAAAGACACATACACAGAGGTGTGTGTGTGTATATATATATGTATGTATGTATGTATGATGAGCTTATTTCAGTTTCTTATTTCTTTATTACTCACAAGGGGCTAAACATAGAGGAGACAAACAAGGGGATTAAGTCGATTACATTGACTCCAGTGCCTAACTGGTACTTTATTCATCGACCCCGAAAGGATGAAAGGCAAAGTCGACCTCGGCAGAATTTGAACTCAGAATGTAACATCAGACAAAATACCGCTAAGCATTTCACCCGGCGTGCTAACGTTTCTGCCAGCTCGCCGCCTATTTCAGTTTCTTTCAACCAAATCTACTCACAAAGCTTTGGTTGGCCCAAAGTAGGAGACATTTGCCTCAGGTGCCAAGCAGTGGGACTGAACCTGGAAGCATCTGGTTGGGAAGCAAGCTTCTTATCATACAGCCATGCCAAATTTTGTTATTGCTTTTCAAAATAGTGAAACCATGTAATATAGTGGGTTCAGGTGTTGTACTCATTATCACAAGATTGTGGTTTTGATTCCCACACTGGGCAGCACATTGTGATCTTGAGGAAAACACTTAATTTCATGTCGCTCCAGGCCATTCTGCTGTAAATAAGTAACCCTGACATGGACTAGCATCCTGTCGATCTTAGTCACTTATACATCATAGAAACCTGGTAATCTGCCCTATGAGTCCCAGAACTCAAGACAGAAATATTCAGAGGACTTACATTTTTTCACAAGAATTCTCACTTTTGTATGCATGACATTGTTGAAAATATGTTGGGTAGAATTTTGCCAGATAAATTTCATAGAATTGAGAACCCAAAATTTTCAAAAAGTAATGAATTATGTTCAAAAGCATCACAAAATGGAAATGTTTTATGGTGGCTTAGAAAGAATATATTGTATTTTGTAATATGGAAGATAGACTTTTTTGTAAAAAAAAATATTACATTGAAAATTACCATGTGTCTTCCATAATGCTAGTCGAGAAGTTGTTGCTATGGTTTTCTGAAATTAAGGGAGTGTTGTCAGAAGTTACAGTCAAGCACCCAACTATAATTGCTTGGCATTAAAGTGAGTTGGTTGAAATATGTGCAGTGGAAAGGAAGAGTATGGTACTTTGGGCAAGTGATGTAAATGGACCTATATGGGCAATGTGTAAAGCAGTTAAAATAAAGGTTGGAAGAAGTGGTAGAAATCTGAGGATGGTGTGTTTGCTGAAGAGTTATGGTAATATAAATCAATTGCAGATCCATCCATCCCAAGTTAATACAGAAAAACAATGAAAATGGTCTGGTAATAATGAACTGTAGTTAATAAGATTTGAACTCATAACAACATGGCCAGTAAAACAGTGTCTTATCTTTATAGTTTTTGAATTGCATCTTTCAAAAACAAAAAAAAGGATCAAAGTCCTTTTTGAGGCATAGACTCATAAGGCCAGTTTCCAGAATTCTGCAGTGTATATATATATATATATATATATATATATATATATTCCTCCTGGATGGGATACCAGTCCACTGTAGTGTTACTCATTTTTGCCAGATGAGGTGACTAGTGCATTGTGAAATTAAGTGTTTTGCTCAAGAACACAATGCAGGAATTGAAACTACAATCTTACAATCATGAATGCAACACCCTAACCCCTAACATGTGCCTCTACATTTTTTTTTTTATTTGTTTCAGTCATTTGACTGCGGCCATGCTAGAGCACCACCTTTAGTCGAATCAAATCGACCGCAGGACTTATTCTTTGTAAGCCTAGTACTTATTCTATCGGTCTCTTTTTGCCGAACCGCTAAGTTACAGGGACCTAAACGGTTTTCAAGTGATGTTGGGGGGACAAACACAGATACACAACGTATACACACATACATATATATATATACACATATGCGACGGGCTTCTTTCAGCTTCCGTCTACCAAATCCACTCACAAGGCTTTGGTCGGCCCGAGGCTATTGTAAAAGACACTTGCCCAAGGTGCGATGCAGTGGGACTGAACCCAGAACCATGTGGTTGGTAAGCAAGCTACTTACCACACAGCCACTCCTGTGCCTATTTTGTAAACACAAATATCAAAATTTTTTAAACCATCACAGAATTAGGACAAATATGCAAAAAGTATGGAAAATGAGCGTATAGTGATGATGAAAGAGAAAGGAATCTAATCTTTGAAATAGATCAAGGGGTGGTGGCATGTGATAAAAATAAAATAAAACGAAAAACTTGACCTCGAAGAGTAAAATATATGCTCTGTGTGCATATTGCTAATTAGAATTTGGAAGTCATGTCAGCGTATCAAAACCATGACATCATCAAGTATATCTGAATGAGAATGATTCATTACAAGTAATTAATGACCGTTCTTTAATGTTATCATGGTTATCATAGGTTAGAGAGAGGAAATGAGCGAGGAAAAAAAAACCCCTTCTATAATAAGCACAGGAATGCTTGTGTGGTTAAGAAGTTTACTTTGCAGCCACATGGTTTTAGGTTCAGTCCCATTGTGCAGCACCTTTAGTATGTGTCTTCCACTGAAGCCTTGTGCTGACTGATGCTTTGTGAGTGAATTTGGCAGCTGGAATTTGGTAGCTGGCTTTAACCCTTTAGTATTTAAACTGGCTATATCCGGCCAAAATATTTAATCTGTTTTATGTTCAAACTGACCAGATCCAGGCTCTCACACCTACCCTACAATGTTATTCTACATTAAGTAATTACACCATCAAGATCTTGAAGATGAAATAATGCATGATTAATTCAAATCAATGTGAATCAATAAGCATATTATGTTTGATAGAATAATCTGAACACTAAAGGGTTAAGGGAATCACAAAAGGCCCAACCTTCCAAGTTCTTTTACAAGGTTTAGAAAAATTGAAGGATTGCAGTGATAAGTGTATGAGTCTGAGAGGGGAATATGTTGAATAAAATCATAATTAACTGATCCTTCGATATTTTCTTCTATTCAAAGCCAGGAACTTTTCAGCATCCTCTTGTATATATGTGTACACATGTATCTTGATGTCTGTGTTTGTTCCCACTACTACCACCACTTGACAACTGGTGTTGGTTTGTTTACATCTCTATAGCTTAGTGGTCTGGGAAAGTGGCCAATAGAATAAGTACATCGTCATTGTTTAACGTCTGTTTTCCATACTGGCATGGGTTGGACGGTTTGAGTGAGGTCTGGAGAGCCAGCAGCTGCACCAGTCTCTAGGCGGAATTTGAACTCAGAAAAAATAAAGAGCTGGAGGAAATGCTGCTGAGCGATTTTGTCTGATGTGTTAATGATTCTGCCAACTCACTACCTTAACAACAACAACAACAACAACAATAATAATAATATTATTATCAATAATAATAACAACAATAATAATGGGTCGATTCAATTGATTATACCCCTCCTCTCTACCTTTGTCACCTTGTGCCAGTGTAAGAAATCAATATTATAAATCAAGTCATGAAATAACTGCTGAAGATTTAAACAATAAAGATTTCTCTCTTTCAGTCTCTCCTCTCTCTCTGTCACTCTATTTTTTCTCTCTCTCTCTTTCCCTCAGATGCACACACATACACACACATACACACACACACACACAATCTGCTGTGTTAATAGAAACAGACACCCAAACATATTGATTCAAGTTCTGATTTGTTAATTCAATTTAAAGTGTTAAATAAAGATTTAGGATTTCGTAGGGAAAAATTATATTATATAACCACTAGAAATAAGATTTCGCAAATTCCGAATTTCCACACTGCTTCATTTAGCTGAAGCAACAAATTATAATCCTCATTGCCATTATGTCATCTCAACCATCATCATTATCATCGACAACAACTATGGCAATATGGTAGAGTACTATAATTAGATCTTGTTTACAATTGATTAAAATAAAATAAAAGGAAAGAGAGACAGAGAAAGAGAGAGAGAGAGACAGAGAAAGAGAGAGAGAGAGACAGAGAAAGAGAGAGACAGAGACAGAGAAAGAGAGAGAGAGAGACAGAGAAAGAGAGAGAGAGAGACAGAGAAAGAGAGAGAGAGAGACAGAGAAAGAGAGAGAGAGAGACAGAGAAAGAGGACATAATTATTGTGAGATTAAGTTACTGGACTACTGATTGCATGGTCAAGAGATGAAACCTTAGTGCTGTCTGTGATGTTCCATTGGACAAGATGCAGATATATTTCTCTTTTGTTTTGTTTTTTTCAATTTGCCTAACTGACAGAATAATAAAAAAAAAAAAGTAGGGTCCATGTCATTTTCACATGAGAGGGGTTAATGTAAGAAATTGCTCCGATGAAAACCCTCCTACTAATCCCCCTCTTCTTCCTCCTCCGCCTCCTCCTCGTTATTGCCACTACTACTGCCATCACGTTTGTTGTCATTATCATCGTCATCATCATCATCATAATCATAATCATCATCATCATTACCATAATCATCATCATCAACATCTGTTTTCCCTGCTGGCATGAGTTGGATGGTTTGACAGGAACTGGCTAGCTTGAAGACTACACTTAGCTTGACTAGCAGATTTGGCATCGTTTCTGCAGCTGGATGCCCATCCTAATGCCAATAGCAGCAAAAAAAAAAAACAATTAATATTTAATTTAAACAAGGTGGTGAGCTGGCAAAACTGTTAGCATGTCAAGCAAAATGCTTAGCAGCATTTCATCCATCTTTACATTCTGGGTTCAAATTCCACTGAAATCGACTTTGCTACTTAACCTTTCAGGGTTGATAAAACAAGTACCAATTGTGTACTGGGGATAATGCAATTGACTTATCCCCTCCCATAAAATTTCAGGTCTTGTAGCTATAATAGAAAGGATTATCGTTAGTCAATCATAAGGCAGTGAGCTGGCAGAACCATTAGCACACTGGGCAAAATGCTTAGCGGCATTTCGCCTGTCTTTATGTTCTGAGTTCAAATTCTGCCGAGGTTGACTTTGCCATTCATCCTTTTTGGGGTCGATAAAATAAATATCAGTTGAGCACTAGGGTCGATGTAATCTATTTCCCCCTGCCCAAGAATTGTTGGCCTTGTTTTAAAATTTGAAATCAATATTTAATTTAGACCATTAATAAGCAATGGAAATGATATGCCAACCACTTGTTGTATTAATGTAATTACTTCTAATTTAAGCAGAAGGTTTGAAATGTTGAGGAGAGGGGATTAGTCAATTACATCGACTCCAGTGCATGACTGGTACTTTGCTTCATCAACTCTAGGAGATGAAAAGAAAAGTAAAATTGACTAGGGTAGGATTGGAACTCAGAATGTAAAAGACCAAAATAAATAGTGTGAAGCATTGTGGCAAAACAGTAGCAATTCTGCAAATCCAAACCACCCTCCTTGGAGTGGTTCTCAACTATTTTTGTAATCTATGGATCCCTTTGATTTCTATTTTTCTTCAGTGGAACTTCATAGCTTTTCGATGTTTAAAAAATCCTATTATATCTTTATAATTAAATATTATTAGGAATTGAATAAAAACAATTGTTAAAATATTTTGTGTATTGTACAAGTATAACCAATTGATTGCACATAAATTTTAACAACAAAATCTTATCTGGACCCTCCACAAGGGTCATATGGTCCCTGGTTGAGAACCACTGCTCTTCACAGTCATCCAATCCATTTGGAGACCATTCGTTTGTTCTGTTATTAAGGACAAATTGCCAAACACAGAAGACAGTGTTAGCTATGTCTAGAGATTTGATCAAATGAAGAGACATTTCAGAAATATGTTTAAATGAATATGATATTGTAATATGAGATGTTAGTCTTCTTGGTATTGTGTTCAAATCAAATAAAGATACACCATTGGTTATTTGAGCTGTACAGTACACATAATTCTACAGATGCCTTATAGTTCTCCTATCTGTTACAGAAGAAATACCTTGATCATGTGGGAATGTTACCCAAGATAGAGATGTTTCTCATCCTAAAATAATGCTATGCAACTGAGGACTAAGTATCTACCATTAAAAGCACTTAGGGGCTTAAGAAATATTAGCATTTTACAAATGTTAAAGTACAAGCTAACCTTATAAAATAAAGATTAAATGTTGACCTAGGCTAATGTTACATTGAGCTAGATGATTGATGGCTACCATTATTATTGCTGCTGAGTAGTTCTTATTATCTCTGCTTCAGTAGATATTTGGCACTGATATGTTCCATAGATGAAGCATTCAATGAATATGTCTTGTTACAATCATCAATCTTAACTATAGAACACAATGTCCTGAAATTAACGACCTAAATCACAGTCTTCATTATAAAGATGACATTGAGTCTGTTGAAGGAATTCACTGGAAATTCTTTTAGAATGTTTTCTCGAACGGTGACTTTAATATCATAAGTCTTCTCAAAGAGAGTAACCGATGTGATTAAACAATAACAAGTCTAAATATTTACAGAGCAAGTCAGACAAGAAAGAGAAACAATAAGTAGTTGGCAAATGCTAATTCCTCTAAAGGCAATACCAAAAATATGATTAAGCTTATAAAAGATAAATATAACCTTGGGTGGGCTGCTACTCAACTCATTATAGGTAAGATACCCAAATGTTGGTACCTATTCTCAATGACTAAGTGAATTAAGTGCACAGAATTTAGCAGACTGCCCCAAAACAAACAAGAAGTTCCTTCAGTAGATTTAACCCTGTAGCATTACTCTATGTAGAAATTACTCTATCAAATGTAAGGCTTTATTAAATATAAGTTATTTAAGTAGAGAGTGATATCACTTAACAAGAGATTAGAGGTAGGATCTAATTACTGTCAATAGAGAATGTTCCAACTGGACTGTTTCCAGACAACTGAAAGTCCAAAGCTTATTTATTGATGTTCAAAGGAATCAGATTTAGCAAGAATCAAAGATTGGTTGCCCATTGATAACAATAAGTCTGGATAGGGTAGTTTCTCTTACACTACAGGAGTTAAGCCAGTTATACATTTGGCCTGCCAGGTATTCAACCTCATGACCCATTTTGACCAATGAGAACTTGATTTGCTAATTTAGTGTATTGCAGACATAGCTTCATTCACCATATATTGTCAGACTGATCGCATATATATCTTATGTGTGTTGTGTGAGACTCTTAGAAATTCTCAATGAATTTAATCTGTCTGCCTTTAGTAAGCCTTGTTTGACCCATACAAATACAGGAAAGTAGACTTTAAAACAATCACAATGATGAAATAATAATAACGATGATGATGCTGATAGACCATGTCTCCAAAAAGCATTGGAGCTTCATTAAAAGTACTGGTGCCACATAAAAAGCACCATGTAAAGTGGTCGGCATTAAGAAGGGCATCTAGCTGTAGAAACTAGGCCAAAGCAGGCAATGGAATCTTCTCAACCATCCAACCCATGCCAGCATGGAAGAGGGACATTAAATAATGATGATGATGATGATGATGATAATGGTGATGATATATATCATATATCATATATAAATCGATAAATTATGAAACAGAAGACATAATAAATACACTGGGTGGGCTGGAGTGATAGAATGGAACTCAATCAAATATAAAATCCCTCACAAAAGAGAAGGTGGCCTTTGTGTGCCTCAGAAAAAAGAAAATCATCACTAGTTCAATATTAATCTGTGTTCATGATAGTAATTTCCAGAATATTTAATACACACACACACACACACACATATGCATGTATATACATATATGCATGTATGTAAACATATATATATATATATATATATATATATATATATATATATATATATATATATATATATATATATATATATATATATATATATATATATATATATATATGTATGTATGTATTTAGATATATATATGTGTATATAAATGTACACACACACAAATATATATGCATATGTATATGTATATAAATATATATACATATATGTATACATATGTATATATATATATATATATATATATATATATATATATATATATATATATATATATATATATATATATAGATACATATATATATGTATGTGTGTGTGTGTGTGTGTGTGTGTGCGCGCACATACACGCATATATATCAAAAAGAGAAGAGAAAAAAAAGCATCTTTATCATGTATGGCATCTAAAGATACCTATTTGTTTATTTTCACACCTACCCCATCTATGCAAAATCACACCCGCCTGCATGCACAATATGTATCTCAAGCAAAAATATATATACATAAGAGAGAAAGAAGTTAAGATGAGTCTGTAAATTTGTCCTTTCAGTGTTTAACCTTGAACTAAAACCAACTTCTGTCAGCTTTATTCTTGACCTTATTGATAGCTAGTTATTTTGATTAGCTCCAGAAAGAAAGTTATACGAGAGAAACTGAGAATTAGATAGGTAGCTGGATAGATAGACAGACAGACAGATCGATATATATATATATATATATATATATATATATGTTTATAGATGGGTAGATAGATATCTTTTTATTATAGCCACACAGGGCTAAATACAGAAAATGGACAAATTACAAAGTAGATAGGTAGATAGATAGATAGATAGATAGATAGATAGATAGATAGATAGATAGATAGATAGTGGATGAGTGAGAGAGAGACAGAGACAGAGGGGTAGTGTCTTTTATAATAGTTATCCAGTCTATGACTATGAAATCTACCAAGATGTTTTAGTGTAGGTGTGTATTTTTTTTTTTCTTTTTTGCTTTTGATTCTCATCCTCTCAACTAGTTCTTTCTTGTTAGTGTTGAGCAAATGAAGCTGTTTTCTATCACATCGCTTTTAAGTACTGAGAT
>NC_142931.1:119025741-119040741 GCF_046866305.1 Octopus bimaculoides
AACAAAAAATTATTCTATATGAGATTTCACTAATATATAGACAAATGTTGAAAAAAAAAATGATGATTTTTTAACTCACAGCATTCAATTATTAAACATTCATGATTGGAATGAATAAATAAGATTGAATATTAAGTATTTATGGAATTTTGATTTATTGTCAGGTGACTTTTAGCCAAGCCTGTATACATACACACACACACACACATACATGTATATAAGACAAAATATAAATAATGGTCATTACATATTTTTCCTTTTTAAAATAAATTTGGCTTACATCTGCTTCCAGTAGTCATGCAAAAATGAAAATAAGATTGACAACTCATTTTAACAGATATATTTGCCAAAAATACATTAAAATATCTTAAAATACTAAAGAATAAATTTATTCAATAAAATCACAACTGGCTTCAACCACAGCCGATCTTGAAATCTCCTGCAACTCTTCTGCCATAACCCTTGCCTTCGGTTCATCTTTGGTGTTACAAGTTTTGTTGGTTTCTTGCTCAACTGTGTCCCACACATAATAATCAAGGGTGTTGCAGTCTGGGGAGTTAGATGTTAGGTGTGAAGTGGTCACAGAAATTGTCTGACAGCCATGACTGGGTTCTCCTGCTTGTGTGGCATGGTGCAGAGTCCTGTTGCCAGACATAGGGTCTTCCAGCAGCCATCCTCTTGACCCTGGGCAGTACTACCTACTCCAGGTACTTGATGTAGGCCTCCATGTTGAGTCTGATGCTGTATGGGAAGAGGAATGAAGGCATAACGTCACCATCACTATATATATATATATTGTTTCTCATAAGAATTTTATGAACTTGACAACCACTGTTGGTTTGTTGACATCGATGAATCTTGTAACTAAGCATTTCAACTAAAAGTGACCAATTGAATAAGTACCAGATTTTAAAAGAATAAGCATTGAGATCAATTTCTGCAACTAAACGTTTTCCAGTGATGAGTGCCCCAGCATGATTGTAGTCTTATGACTGAAGCATGTAAAATACTAACTTTGGCATCTAGTATTTTTGTATCAGTAATACCAATGCTACAAGATGGTTTACTTGAGTAAAAACAATCTGACTATCAGTATTGGGGAATGCAAGGAGTAACAGAACCGTGATATATTCAGCAGCATTTAGCCTGATGGTTAGCTATGTGGCATACATTTCAAGCAATCTGCACTCACTAAGAATCCTCAACTCTGATTGGTTAATAAACCATAAAGTACAAGAATGCAACTGTCTCGAGTATTAACTGTAATGCTGACTAACCGACTAAATTATTTACAATAAAAAAGTATGTGACTGCATATGTCTTGAGTAAATATCGAGTAGAGATCTTGGTGCTCTTAGAGGCCTGGTGTTTGGATCCAGCCTAGTCTCAGGGATCCCAGGAGATGAGATAGAAATTCTCCACTTGGCAGAATGTAAGTCTATAACAGATAACATTCCAAGATGGGCTGGCAACTATTCATATTGACAACAGTTATGCAAACTGAAACTTGCAGAACTGAATGTGCCAAAAATACAAAAGGAAAAAGGGAAAAAAGAAAAACAAAGCTCTAATAAACATTGAAATCCTGCTGTGAACTTGAACTCAAAATCTCTGAGTTGGTAGTCCAATGCTGTATCCACCATGCCAGTGGTTCCCAAACTTTATCAGGCTGCTGCCTCTTTGGCAATCAGGCCACATTCATAGCATCCCCTCCCATTCATCATTAAAAATATCAACCACTTTCTGAAGTTTGTTGTTGGCACTCCGTCGCTTACGAAGTCGAGGGTTCCAGTTGATCCGATCAACGGAACAGCCTACTCGTGAAATTAACGTGCAAGTGGCTGAGCACTCCACAGACACGTGTACCCTTAACGTAGTTCTCGGAGATATTCAGCGTGACACAGTGTGACAAGGCTGACCCTTTGAATTACAGGCACAACAGAAACAGGAAGTAAGAGTGAGAGAAAGTTGTGGTGGAAGAGTACAGCAGGGTTTGCCACCATCCCCTGCCGGAGCCTCATGGAGCTTTAGGTGTTTTTCGCTCAATAAACACTCACAACGCCAGGTCTGAGAATCGAAACCGCGATCCTATGACCGCGAGTCCGCTGCCCTAACCAGTGGGCCATTGCGCCTCCACTTTCTGAAGTAAACTCAAAACAACTGTAATTTCACAGACAAAACTTAACCTAATTAACCCATTATTTTGTTGTTTTTTTTACATCCATTGTCCCTTTTGGCCACCCCATTATCGCCCCACTTTTCATTAATGTGCTCTTGGACCTTTCCAACGACCCCAGGGAGGTAGGAGGACAGTACCACCCACTTTGGGAACCACTGCACTATGCTATTTTGCTTATAAAGTTCTTGGTTTTGTTTAGTTCCAGGTCACCTCTGATCAATGTATTTCAGACACAATGTATTTTAAACTAGGTTATCCAATGTGACCTTTTTTTTTTTTGGCAAAAAATCAATAGGATGTGAAGTGGCACAGATTTAGCTGTTATTTCTACCAAGTCAAGCAACCATGAGGACATTCTTTCATTGGCTTTGTCTGCTTTAACACTTGTTGCTGTTGATGTTTTGGTCCATATCAATCCTGATTGAGCAAATCTAACATCAAAAGCTTTGAAGCCATCACAGTCTAGTATTTTATTTTATTTATTTATTTATTTATCTATTTATCTATTTATTTATTTATTTCTGCAATCAGCATCCATCAAGAATCACATAATCTTATGTTCCTTGTCTTTAAGAGAAATTTAAAGAGACAGTTTCCATTTCTAGCAGGTTGAACGACTTCATAGAGGACTCCTTATTTGAAGTGGTTGACTGCTTACCCATTGTTTTGAGTCATTTAAGACAGTCTTTCAAATGGACATTTGTGTATACATTTCTATTCAGACACAAACAACTCTGATGATTATTGTGAAGACTTAACTATTTCTCTCTCTCTCTCTATATATATATATATTTATATACTGTGTGGAAAGCAATCACTTCAATTTCTGATAAAATGCTTAATATTTTGTTACATTTTTTTCTTTCTGCCTCTCTTCTTTTATTTATTTATCTATTTATTCATTTATTTATTTATTTATTTATTTATTTATTTATTCAAGAAGCAATACATGTAAAAGCATAAAAACACGTAAAATATAGACATACAGAAACATTATTTCCATATGAATATATAAACATGATTTAAATCACAATTTCATGGAATAGTAAATAAGCTGTTTAAAATAATAAACTAAATTTTAGCTATTAAGAGTAAATAGTCACTTGAAATGTTGATGTTATCATCCAGTCCCACCCTGTGCCACCTTCAATAGAATTTAAACAAAATGACATTTATTTTGGGGGTGGGGTGGGGTGAGGTGGGAGCAAGAATTAATTGAAATGGAAAAGAAGGCTGTTAAGAGGTCAATGGGTCAACAGTTTCTTGTTTTGCATTGGTAATGGAAATTCTGCAGGTTTATGTCATTAACAGCAGATTTCAACATTGTTCTAAAATTGTCTGCTATAGTCTAAAGGTACTAGAGGCACATAAGGAATGATGATGATGATGGTGATGATAATGATGATGTGATGAAGATGTTGATGATAATGATGATGACAATTATGATGATGATGATGATAATAATAATCATCATCATCATCATCATCATTTAACGTCCACTTTCCATGCTAGCATGGACTGGACGATTTGACTGAGGACTGGTGAAACCAGATGGCTACACCAGGCTCCAATCTGATTTGGCAGAGTTTCTACAGCTGGATGCCCTTCCTAACACCAACCACTCCGAGAGTGTAGAATATGATATGTGGATATGATAATGATGATGATGATGATGATGTTGATGGTGATGTTGATGACAACGACGATGATGATGATGGTGATGATGGTGACGATGATGACAACGACGATGATGATTGACTTTGAGTGCTAGAGTGTTGCACTTGTGATTGCAAGATCACAATTTCAATCCCCGGACCACTCAGTGCATTGTGCTTTTGAGCAAAGCACTTCACTTCATGTTGCTTACCCAGATGTGTGTTGTTGCAAATTGCCTTCATGCTGGTAATTTCGTTGCTGTAGATTCACCATGAATTACATCACAGTAAATATATTGTTTCCACCACAAGGTCCAGTCCTTGCCGCAATACAGTGGCTTGTGTGCCTCTACTTTGACAACAATGCCAGCAGATTGCAAGCTCCTTATAGGGCCTCCCATGATGGACAGGTTCAAGGACAGAGGCTGGACTAATATGGACCACCTCTTCCCAGAAGTATAAACGGGTTTGTGTAGGGTCAGCACCTCTACTTAGAAAAAAGTAAAGTTACAGAAGCAACAATAAGAATTCAGAACCAACACGACTTGGGAGTGGAGAGCCTTCCCTCACAGAAGCATGAAATTGGAAGGACAGTTATCCTAGAGTTGAGAACAGTGGAAAAAATTCATTGATGGCCTGATATTCCATAGGGAATGAAGGGCTCAAGTAAGTAAATATATTGCTTGTAATTTCATCAGAAAGTAATTTCATTGTGAGCCAACATATCATCAGTAAATTTATCCTCAGACCAAATACATACTCAATATATTCCTTGACATGCTTTTTATCCACAGTATAAATACATCAGTAAACATTATTTTAAATTTTTATTCACAGGGTAAATGTGTCACGTTTCATTAGCAATGAAAAAAAAAAAAAAAAACTTCAAAAACAAAAGAAAACAAAAAGTTACAGAATTTGCTCAAAATATGCATGAAAAAAAGTTTCATTTCAAAGTTACTTCTTTTCGAAATAAAATCACAAAAGAATGCAGTAAAAAAAATTTCACAATTTTAAATTGAAGAATAAAAGAAACATTTTAAAAGAAAGAAAAAAAGGAGCAATGCCTCTTAAATAATCCAGTATTTCACCATCCATTTTGATATTCTTTGATGATGCATTAAATTCTCAATGCACCACATTTATATTTCTTCTCGTGATCTGCAATTTCTACAGCAGCAGTATAGTGTTTGATTATTTCTCCATTTTACTTGATTGTTTTTTTTCTTCAAGATTTCCGAAAATTACTAGATTGTACAATGGAACTTTGTCTTTGAATTTCATTCAAATTTTTTTTTACTATTAATGAAATGCAACATATTTATTCTGTGAGTAAAAACTTTAGATTATTTTTCGGGATGTATATATACTCCACTGAAAAAAATGTATGACAATAAAGTTGTCAATGATATATTTGACACAATGATAAATTTACACATAGAGTAAAGGCTCACAACATAATTACCTTACAATGAAGGTATAAGCAATACATTTACTGCTATGTAATTACTAGTGATAAATCTAGTTACTGAGATATGTCATGAGCCCTAGAACTCATAAGAGCAGAGCTCAACCCAGTTTCTAAAGCACTTAAGTGATTGAGGTTATAACACTCCTCCTTGAGGAGTGGTCTGTTTCAAGGTTAATATCCCAGCTATGGCTGGAACTCATTTACAGCTAAGCGGACTCAATGGAGTAACATAAAATGTAGTGTTTTGCTCAAGAACATAACACAATGTCTGGTCTGAGAATCAAAATTATGATCTTACAACACCCTAACTACTAGGCTACATGTTTTTCACACAGTGATGAATTTACTGCAATGAATTTACAGTGAACCAGCTAAAGAGCCATCTTGATACCAATGTCACTAGCAGTAATTGTTATGTTTCTTATTTCTTTATTGCCCACAAGGGGCTAAATATAGAGGGGACAAACAAGGACAGACAAAGGGATTAAGTTGATTACATCGACCCCAGTGCGTAACTGGTACTTAATTTATCGACCCCTAAAGGATGAAAGGCAAAGTCTACCTCGGCGGAATTTGAACTTAGAACGTAACGGCAGACAAAATACCGCTAAGCATTTCGCCTGGCGTGCTAACGGTTCTGCCAGCTCGCCACTTTATTGTTATGTTTCTCCTATCTATTGCACCACTATTCTGTACACAGGAATGTTATGCATGTGTCAGCCCTGCCTGACTTCTCTCCTCATCCATAATCTTAAGCAATAAATACTACTCCTGTTAAGGAAGAATACATCATGCCACACACTGGCCAGAGTTCTTTCAAACTTTTCCTTTGTAGGAATAGGGAAAAACCCTCTGATTTCTGAAATTTGGAGGCATGCCACTTACCCCTTGAATTTACGTAAATTCTACAAGCCAGAAGATACCCTCCTTTGTGACATACTCCTTTCACTCTTTTTCTTTTACCTGAAGCTGACCCTTATTGAACACTTCTCTATGGCTCATGATTCAAGCAAAAACTGAGTTGTTGTATTAGTGATTTTGCTTTTTTATTTTTTTATGTGCATCTAAGATTGTAGCTGGTTTTTTTTTGTTATATATTTGTTTAATTGTAATATTTTTCTAATTTTCAGCCGTGAGCTCACAAAATCATTAACAAACTAGGCGTAGGAGTGGCTGTGTGGTAAGTAGCTTGCTTACCAACCACATGGTTCCGGGTTCAGTCCCACTGCGTGGCACCTTGGGCAAGTGTCTTCTACTATAGCCTCGGGCCGACCAAAGCCTTGTGAGTGGATTTGGTAGACGGAAACTGAAAGAAGCCCGTCGTATATATGTATATGTATATATATATATATATATATATATGTGTGTGTGTGTGTGTGTGTGTGTGTGTGTGTGTGTGTGTGTGTGTGTGTGTGTGTGTGTGTGTGTGTGTTTGTGTGTCTGTGTTTGTCCCCCCCAACATCGCTTGACAACCGATGCTGGTGTGTTTACATACCCGTAACTTAGCGGTTCGGCAAAAGAGACTGATAGAATAAGTACTAGGCTTCCAAAGAATAAGTCTTGGGGGTCGAGTTGCTCGACTAAAGGCGGTGCTCCAGCATGGCCACAGTCAAAAGGCTGAAACAAGTAAAAGAGTAAAAGAGTATACACATGTGCAGCTCTATTCCTGTGGCAAGTTTTCTGCAGCTGGATGCCCTTCCTACTGCCATGCTTGGCAAAATGCTTAGTGGCATTTCTTCTGGTGCTTTCCATTTAATTCACATCCTACTGAGATCAACTTTGCCTTTCATTCTTTCAAGGGTGACGAAACAGAGTACCAGCCAAAAACCATGGGGGTGTCAGTGTAATCAACTTGCCCCCTTGTCTCAAAATTACTGGCTTGAGCCAAGATTTGAAAGAACTGTTAACTAAGGGTGGTGGATTGGCAGAATTGTTTGAGCATCAGAAAAATAGCTTTGAAGTATTTGTTCTGGCTCTTTATGTTCTGAGTTCATATCTTGGTAAGGTTAAATTTTGCCTTTCATCTTTTTGGCGTCAATAAAATAAAGTAACAGTCAAGTACTAGGATCAATGGTATCAAGCTAACTCCCTCCCCTTATCATTGTTGACTAAATCAGAAACAAATATTATTGTATAGATTTGGATTTTAGTAAGCTTAGCACCGCTTTTCTCATAAATAAAGAACACAGCATCCATATTTACTTCTTTATGTTATTGTTTCTGTTGTTTGATCTAGTTTTGTTTTATTTTATTTTTATCTTTTTTTTGCTTGTTCTTTTTTTTCTTTTTTTACTCTCTCTCTCTTTTGTTATCAAAATTGCTGTTGCTGGTGATGCAAAGATATCAGGCTGTGCTGACAGCCAGCATAGGATCTCCCAGCATGAAAGATTGAAATAATGTTTGAGTGAGATTAATGTGATATTCTTATTGTTAACTTTGAAGTGTTCAGGTTAAAGAAGGAGAGAAAAAAAACCCCCAGAAAAACAACGAGGAAAGAAACGGAAATAAAAAAAAAAAACCTGAAACAAATTAATGTACAGCAAGGACAGAGAATTATGTAATTTTAATGATATGCATGGAATTTCTTGCAAGATTGAGGAAATAAAGTAAAGGTGTAAATAACATACATGAAATAGGATGAACATGTTCCTTTCCAAATGCTTAAGCTGAACAATCGCTGATTAACCTTTCATGGCAATCACATGTTCTTCACTTGGCTAAGACAGATTAGATTTTCCTTTTTCAGAGTTAGGAACATATTTCAGCCCTCAAACTGCTGTTAATTTTATACAGTGAATCAACATATTGAGTTCATTATTTCTCATATACTCTTTTACTCTTTTACTTGTTTCAGTCATATGACTGCGGCCATGCTGGAGCACCGCCTTTAGTCGAGCAAATTGACCCCAGGACTTATTCTTTGGAAGCCTGATACTTATTCTATCGGTCTCTTTTGCCGAACCGTTAAGTTACGGGGACGTAAACACACCACCATCGGTTGTCAAGCGATGTTGGGGGGACAAACACAGACACACAAACATATACACACACATATAGGCTATAGTAGAAGACACTTGCCCAAGATGCCATGCAATGGAAATGAACCCGGAACCATGTGGTTGGTAAGCAAGCTACTTTACCACACAGCTACTCCTGCGCCTATATATTAGGAATTAAAGTACTCACAATGCTCTTTTTGTATATTCTGGGTGTGATTAAAAGGTGAGTCTGGGCTGCAATTTCTATAAAATTTAACAACCATTTAGAGGTTCTCTTGTTAGGGATTAACAGATTTCTGAGATATTAGGATACTAAAAGCAAGCTGAGAGGTCAGTGAGTCACATTTTATTGAGAGTTTTGAGTGGTATCCAAGATGCCCAGCTCTCAAATGGGTCAGTTTATTAAGCTGTAAATAGCTGCCAATCTCAACCAAGATTATACCCAATAGTCTTAAAAAAAAACAGAAAGACATTTGGAGGATGTTATCCAAGACAGTACTAATGAATGAAGTTATGGATTCTTATGGCTAAGGAGGTAAAAACTGATCAGTGGGTACAGCCTAGAAATATGCATATGCACACACACACACACACACACACACACATACATACACACATTACATACATGCTCACACACACTTACCATATATAAACACACACACACAAAGAGGAAAGAGAGTGAGAAAGAGGGAGAAAACTAGATAGATAGATTGATAGATAGATAGATAGATAGATAGATAGACAGACAGACAAACAGATAGATAGATAGATAAATACAGACAGACAGACAGACAGACAGAGACATATAGATAGATAGACAGACAGACAGACAGACAGACAGATAGATAAATAGATAGATAGATAGATAGATAGATAGATAGATAGATAGATAGATAGATAGATAGATAGAGAAATAGATAGATAGGTAGATAGACAGATGAACAATCAGACAGGTGTATAATTAAACATTTGTTTTAGGTGACATTCAGGCCAAAAGTTTTAATGGAATAAATAAATAAATAAAGATGGAATAAATTCCTCCAAAGAATAAATAGATTTGAAGGATATTTCTATTGTTTGCTCAATTGTTAGAGTAGAAAGAAAAGAATAAATATTTTCAACTTTTGTCTGTAGTTTGATATTTGATAACTCAGCGTTTGTCTTGTTAGACGGAGCAACAAGCAATAGACAAGCACACAAAAGAGAGAGGCGCGAGGGGAAGAATTAGGAGGTGGGGGTGGGTGGAGATTTTGTATAGAGAATGCAAGACAGCTTTAAATGTGGAGAGCAATACTGGAAGTGGAAGATCTTTTATTTTATTTTATTTTATTAATATTTTTTTTTGGCATTCTAAAGATCAAAAGCATTTTGATATAAATCAGATCTCTTAAAGCTTGCAGGTGTACTTTGTAATACTGCATGAATTCTACGAAATTAATCAAAAAATTTCACAGTTTTACTTATTACTCTACTTTAATGCCAAGATTAATTGTGTCCGAAACTTATGATTAGAGTCATTTTTAAATCCCTTATTTGTTTTTTTTTTTTAAAAAAAAGGTTTGGATACTTTTTTATTTCTTGTTAAAATTTCAGATCATGAAACTAGTGAAGTATTTGCAGATGCTGTTGTTATTATTGTTGTTGTTGTTGTTGTTGAAAATCAGATTAGCACAGATAGTGATAAACCTATAATTCTTTCTACTATAGATACAAGTCCTGAAATTTTGGGAGAAGGAGAAGAGTCAATTATATCGACCCTAGTGTTTGACTGGTATCTATTTTATTGACTCCAAAACAGTGAAAGGCAAAGTTGACCTTCGCAGCAAGAAGAAATGCCCCTGGGCATTTTGTTCAGTGTGCTAATGATTCTGCTAGTTTGCCATCTTTTAGAGGTAAACCTATAATGAAAATCATTTTAATATGGACAAATCTTATTTTTCTTTTCTTTTTCTGAGGCTGCGAACATCCTTTTCCTACATGCCAAATTTTACACACACACACACACACACACATATATATATGTATATATATATATATATATATATATATATATATATATATATATATATATATATATATATATATATATACATACATATTTATGATCGTAAGAAGCACGTGATTTGTGGAAACATATGTAGTGATGCATTAAAATATTTATAAATTCCATCCATGGATTATTATTATTATTATTATTACTATATACATACACACATACATACATACATATTTAATACTATGCTACTTTGTAATAATTCTTCTTATTATTATTATTGATATATATATATATATATATATATATATATATATATATATATATATATATATATATATACAGATCTTCCAGAATGAGGTTCATCTTCTAGGCTGTAGTCTCTAGCTCAGAATTTCTAGAACCACCATTCACACTGGCTTACACTTATTGTCTGATCCCCATATACTGCATTAATATTCCTCGCACTTTCCATTGCATTGTTGCCTTTATTGAACTCATAAAGCAGAATATGCCAAATATGCTCTTTTGTCACTTCCATTATAGCTTTCATTATGTCATTAATTTCCAGCTTCCATGAAAATATATCCAATCACCAAGGAGAAACATTACCTTGCTTGGAAGCAACAGTCAAGGATTAGGGACAGGAAGGGCATCCAACTGCAGAGAAATCCATGGGAAACATGCTAGCATGGTGAAGTGGACATTAAAACAACAGCAATGATGATGATGATGACGACGACGATGATGACAATGATGACGACAGACAGTGATGACGATGATGACAATGTTGATGGTGATGAAACATCATATAAAGAGGCTACCATTTTTGTGATATTCTCCTCCTTTAGCTTCCCTGTCAATCTATGCCAGGCTTAAATCTGTGGCCTGTGCCACACACACACACACACACACACACACACACACACACACACACACACACACACACCACACCACACACACACACACACTTCACTTTTACTCGTTGATGTCTTCATTAAACATCTGACTAACCTTATTGACTTTAAAGCAGATATAACGTTCTGTGGGTGATTCACACCATAAGAAATTCAGATGTTTGTATTTTTTTTTTGGTTCTATCTTTTTGTAGGGGCATATATTTATAGCAAGAAAATGTAAAGAATTTACTGAGATGAGCAAAATATATGTTGAAGTATCAGTGTTATTATATTAATGTGTTACGTGTAGTAACTGTGCTTGTTTGGCAGTAGAGCTAATTTTATTGTTAAGACTTATATAATGCATTTGAAGGGGTGTTCAACTTCAAGTTAATATCAGAAGAATGGAACAAGGGGCAACAATGACATTACAGTGCTCTGGAAACATACTCCAGTTGAACTTCAAACAAACTGCAAATGGTCAGGATAGATTAGAGACTGTCTGCAAAGAGCGAGGATTAAAATATGAATAGGCCACTACCACCACTAACTACTACCACCATTGCCACCACAGCCCCACCGTTTCCATCGTCGTCCTCCTCCTTCCCATCATAATCATCATCTAACATCCATTTTCCAACCCAGCATGAGTTGGGAAAGTTCACCAATATCTGACAGGTTGGAAGACTGTGTTAGACTCCATAATCTGCTTTGGCATGGTTTCTTCAGCTGGATGTACTTCCTAAAACCAACTACTTTGCTAAATGTGCTAGATGCTTTATTTAAATTTTTTTTTTTTTGTGGCTGTGTGGTAAGTAGCTTGCTTACCAACCACATGGTTCCGGGTTCAGTCCCACTGCATGGCACCTTAGGCAAGTGTCTTCTACTATAGCCTCAGGCCGACCAAAGCATTGTGAGTGGATTTGGTAGACGGAAACTGGAAGAAGCTCGTCGTATATATGTATATATATATACATATATACATATATATATATATATATATATATATATATATATATATATATATATATATATATATATATGTATGTGTGTTTGTTTTTCTGTATTTGTCCCCCCACCATTGCTTGACAACCGATGGTGGTGTGTTTATGTCCCCGTAACTTAGTGGTTCGGCAAAAAGAGACCGATAGAATAAGTACTAGGCTTACAAAGAATAAGTCCTGGGGTCGATTTTATCGACTAAAGGCAGTGCTCCAGCATGGCTGCAGTCAAATGATTGAAACAAGTAAAAGAGTAATATGAGTACTAGTGTGATTGCTTTGCAAATAAGATTAAGGGCCTAAAATGGCACCTATTACCAAAGGAGAATAGAAGGGAAAGATATATATTTATATATAGAGAGAGTGTACAATGATTCTAGGTGGGACAATGACAGAGAGTAAAGATTGATGAGAAGAACAGCTTTTCCCAGCATTCAGTTCTCACCTCAGCACTTTCTTTATTGCGCAACTGCAATGCTCGGTTCTTCAATTACTCCTTGATCAACTTCAAACTTAGTCTTGAAATTAGCAACCTCTTGACCAAGATCAACACTCAAACTTCGAATCAATTCCTCTTTGATCTACTTCAATACTTAATCCTCACACCAACAACATATTGATCTACTTCTTCAGCCCCAATCCCCCTGGGTCTCAGATTGGTAATACCTTGACCTTCTTATAGACCTGATCTTCAAGTCAGGTTAACAATCCTCAGGCTGACACTGAACTAGCAACTACCATATCTAACTAACCAACCAACCTCGCAGCAACTCAGCATCTCTAGTTCTTGTCATCATCTTTTCTCATCACATGCCAGTGGTAACCTAAATATTTTAAGATGCATAATTGCTAAAAAGAAAAAGAATATATATAACAAAATAACATGCATAAAAAAAAAAAAAAAAGAGCATAACACAAAAAAATATGTAATTAGCAGGCTTTACTGAAATTCTTGGTTTGGAAACAACCAATAACAGAACTCAGAGTTTTCAGTTTAGTAGATGTTGCTGGGTTGATGGGGGTGGTTACAAAAATAGTATTACTGACAAACAGCACCTGAGTAGTCAGTCAGCTAGTGAAGAGTAAGAAGTGAAGTCTGAGAATGGTATATGAAGACACCCTGGTTGTCTACACATACAAGCGTTCACATAAACAACACATACAGATGTAAAAGGATATAAGGTATATATATATATATATATATATATATATATATATATATATATATATATATATATATATAAACATAGATAAAACCCTGACCTGTCTTGCACAGCAAATGAACATAACACAATGACATATGTCTACCATCTACCCCACCCCATACTGATATTTATTATCAACTGCACCTCCCCCCTTGTAAGTTTCGCAGTGACAACAAAAAATATGTATAGAGAAATTTACATCTTTATTATAGATCGCACCTTCTCTCTCTCTCTCTCTCTCTCTCTCTATATATATATATATATATATATATGTATGTATGTATGTATGTATATATTTGTGTGTGTGTTTGTGTCTGTGTTTGACACCACCACCATCGCTTGACAACCGATGTTGGTGTGTTTACATCCGTGTAACCTAGCGGTTTGGTAAATGAAGACTAAAAACGCAGTGCTCTAGCATGGCCACAGTCAAAATGACTGAAACAAGTAAAAAAATACATATATATATATATATATATATATATATATATATATATATATATATATATATATATATATTCATATATATAGATATATACATACATATAAGTAAGAGCTGTCTCGGTTCTTGATTCTTGTGTCCTGTGACTCATAGGGTCATGTTCTCAGTTTGCTTGGTATATAAGTAACTGAGATCATAATTTGATTTAAAGAAGGACTGGAGAAACATGAAATTAAGTGTTTTGCTTGAAAACACAATGCCCCACCCTGTCTGGGAATTGAAACCTTGATCTAGCAATCATGTGTGTAACAGCGTAACCACTAGGCCACAATCCTTCACACATATAATATACATACATGTGTGTGTGTGTGTGTATTTGTATATTTGGCAGCAGAAGGATTATATAAATATTTATACAATACAAAAGCGGTGAGCTGGCAGAAACATTAGCACACCAAGCAAAATGCTTGACGGTATTTCATCCATGTGAACGTTCTGGGTTCAAATTCTGCCAAGGTCAACTTAGCCTTTCATCCTTTCGGGGTCGATAAATTAAGAATAAATTATGCACTGGGGTGGATGTAATCGACTTAATCCCTTTGTCTGTCCTTGTTTGTCCCCTCTATGTTTAGCTCCTTGTGGACAATAAAGAAATAAGAAACGTTAGCACGCCGGGCGAAATGCTTAGCGCTATTTTGTCTGTCTTTACATTCTGAGTTCAAATTCCCCCATGGTTGACTTTGCCTTTCATCCTTTCAGGATTAATAAATTAAGTACCAGTTGTATACTGAGGTTGATCTAATTGACTGGCCTCTTCCCCAAAAATTTCGAGCCTTGTGCATAGAATAGAAAAGAATATTTATACAATACAGTATTATACATCCCTTTCAGGTGATTTTACAAAACAATTTTGTACATGTGAGTTTTGGAGAAATTTCCAACCAGTCTTTCCAATAAATACCAAGATTGGGTTTTCCCCAGACACCTTTTGGGAAAATTGGATAAAAAGTATCTGTAATACTTTGTTGTATAAATATATGTATACCTATAGGTCTCTCTCTCTCTCTCTATATATATATATATATATATTTATGTATAATTATATTATGGTTACTTGATTAAAAATATCAAAATCTAAACTTAACTTCAGCAGAGA
>NC_142931.1:119043241-119050741 GCF_046866305.1 Octopus bimaculoides
CCCTTCTCTAACTTCCTTTTCTTTTTCCTTCTCTTTCACCTTTTTCCCACTTACTTTCACTTTCCACTTCATCTTACTCCTCTGCTTCCCTTCCTCTCCCTTTTCCCTACTTATACTTACTGACTCCCCTCGCTCTCCCAGTCCAGTATCACCAACTTCAGCACCTAGTAATTTTTTCTTCTGGGATCCTTCATTACAGCATGCTAACTCCTTTTCATTATTCCAATTGCATCACACACAAACCTCTATATATATACACACAGGCACAGGCATGGCTGTTCTATTAAAAAGTTTGCCACTGTGTGGCACCTTGGACAAGTGTCTTCTACTACAGCCCCAGGCCAGCCAAATCCTTATGAGCAGATAAATGAGTGTGTGTCAGCATTTGTGCTTTCCAAAAATCATGAGCTACATGTAGTGATGTTGGTGTCTTCTGCTGGCTTTGTACCTTCAAAGACGTAAAATAGGAGATCCCTTTCATGAAACACAAGTAAGGGTTATTGACAGGAAGAGTATTCGACTGTAAAACAATGCCTCAATAATGCATTCATTTAACCCATGCCATCATGGAAAACAGGTGTAAAAACTAGTGAACAAATATGTGGTTGTGTGGTAAGAAGCTTGCTTCCCAACCACATAGTTCCAGGTTCAGTCCTACGGCATGGTACATTGGGCAAATGTCTTCAACTATAGCCTCAAGCTGACCAAAGCCTTGTGAGTGGATGTAGTAGTCAGAAACTGAAAGAAGCCTGACGTATCTCTCTCTCTCTCTCTCTCTATGTGTGTGTGTGTGTGTATATCTTTGCGTGTGTCCCTTTGTGTCTGTGCTTGTCTCCCAATCACTGCTCTTCACAACTGGTGTTGGTGTGTTTATGTCCCTGACACTTAGCAGTTCAGCAAAAAGGAACTGATATAATAACTACTAGACTTAAAATATAAGTCCTGGGGTCGATTCGTTGGACTAAAATACTTCAAGGTGGTGCTCCAGCATGGCCACAGTCAAATGACTGAAACAAGTAAAAGATTATATACATATATATATTCAAATTTAGGGAATGGAGAAGATAAAATCCAGGCTACATATGCTTCCTAGCTAACAGAACCTCAGAAGTAGTAATTTTATTCCCTGTCCAACCCAGGCTAGCATGGAAAGCGGACGTTAAACGATGATGATGATGACACAGCAACTCCAGTTGCTAATGGTGAACTATAAAATGAATTTTTCCATCTTATCAAACCTTGATATTAGTAAAACTTACAACTTTCTAAGTCAATAAACCATTATTGTTTCTAAAAGTTGTTTTTTTTATACCTTCTATGAATTGCTAAAAGCTTACTAACTTCCTACACCTTGATTGTTCATTCCTATCTTTAACATACATTATATATAATATTAAATATGAATAGATGTACAACAAAATACTTTGATACTTCATTTTATATATTATTAAAAAAATATAACAAAAGTGCATGTAATTGAATATGGGTAACATGCATGATTGTATTCACAAGGGATGGCTTTAATCTAGCCATATTCAATAATCTTTACTATCACCTTTCCTTATGGCTAGCCATCATTCCCTCTCCATCAGGTCATTCATTATTGACACCCATTATCTCTCTCTTACCATCATTCATTTTTACTCCTCTCCATAATTTTCTCTCCCTCTCAATCTATCAATGTCTCTTTCTCACATTATTTCATCCCCTACCATCTATTGTTGAAGTATTTCATTCTCCCCCCCCCCCCCACCACCACCACCACATTTATCAACTGCCATTAATTGTTTTTTGTTTTGTTTTGTTCCTTCATGCTTTCTCTGTTCCTATCATGCTCTTCATGCTGTGCTTATCCTTACTAGCAAACAACATGTAGTTGCCATCACTGTCTTTCTTATATTACTCCCTCCTATCATGCACTTTCTCCCACCATTCTGTCTCTTCTTTCACTCTCTGTTTTTTTGTTTTTTTTTATGATATTTTTTTTGCCATCGTTCTCTTTTCTATTCAGCCCCTTGAGGAAATGGAGGATTTTGGGGTCATTTAGGAGATATGACAATCTATTTAGTGCTGGTGTCATGATAAAATGCTCTCAGTATACTTTTTAAAGTGGCTGAAACTAGGAAGAGTATTTAACCATAGAAACCATGCTGTATCAGCATCGGTGGCATAGAGAGGGGAGGCTGGTAGGCATGGTGACTGCTGGTCTTCTATAAACAACCTTGCCCAGACTTATGCTTCAGAGGGTAACTTTTTAGGTGCAATCCCATGGTCATACATGACTGAAGGAGGTCTTCAATACCAATCCTCCAAAAGAGGACAGCCATATAGGGCAAATCAAATAAACTTACGAATTTCCTGATTGTTTTTCAAACCACAACCAGAGGAAGTGCTTTCTTCCAAGCTTTGGATAACAGTAGTAGTAATAGTATGGGGGCATGCACTGTAACAGGGCATCACTGCATCCACTATTTGTTGGTGATTCCAGTGCTGTCTGAGGGAAAGGCAAAGGCCGATACAGCTTGGCACCAGTGACATCACAACTCATTTCCATAGCTGAGTGAACTGGAGCAGCATGAAATAAAGTGTCTTGCCTAAGAACACAACGCACAGCCTAGTATGAGAATTGAAGTCACAACCTCATGATTGTAAGCCCAATACATTAACCACTAAGCTATGCACCTTAGTGGTTAGGGTATTTGGATCATGATCATAAGGTCATGAGTTCGATTTCCAGCAGTGCATTATGTCCTTGAGCAAGACACTTTATTTCACGTTGCTCCAGTCCACTCAGCTGGCAAAAAATGAGTCGTGTCTGTATTTCGAAGGTTCAGGCTTGTCACACCCTGAGTCGCGCTGAATCTCTCCAAGAACTACATTAAGAGTATGCAGGTCTGTGGAGTGCTCAGCCACTTGCACTTTTATTTCATGAGCAACCTGTTCCATAGATCGGATCAACTGGAAACCTCATTGTCATGACCAATGGAGCACCAGAAGTAGTAGTAGCAATAGTAGCAGTAGTAGTAGTAGTAGCAGTAGTAGTAGCAGTAGTAGTAGTAGTAGTAGTAGTAGTAGTAGTAGTACAGCTGTTTTGAACAGATTTTTTTAATTAATGAATAATTCAGTTACCACATGAAAAAACCATTTCCTTCAGGTGAAATTTAAGATTTAGTTAGTCAAAAAATACTAAGTCATGGAATGTGGAATGACACTGTCATATGTATATGTATATGTATATATATATATATATATATATATATATATATATATATATATATATAAACACATACATATATATATATATATATATATATATATATATATATATATATATATATATATATATATATATATATATATATATATACACAAACAATATATGAGTATATGCATATATATGTACATGTATGTACATACCTTCATCTACATGTACATATAGATACATATCTGGGTACATGACGTTGCAAAAAAACATAGACAAGATGATAAACAATGTACAAAAAACAAGCAGGCCACATAGAGAACATATCCTTCATCAGCTGCCACCATTAAAACACTGGCGGCGAAGAGTTAGGGCATATATATACATATCAATATGTATATATATATATATACACACACACACACACACACACACATACACACAACCTTTCTTTCTTGGTTTGACTACCATCCATGCAACATCTGTATTCCTTCCCATGCCTATCATCTCTTATGTCCCTGCCATAAGGCTTCAATTCCACACATGCCAGCTTAATTTAAATTGTCTTTAGTCGAAAGACACCTGTTGTTAATGTCCTGTTGTTTGCATTTCTATTTCTGTACCATTTCTCTGTTTTGTATACCATTCGCCGCCCTCCTCCAAGGAATCTAGTGGTCTTAGCTTAGATTTTCCTTGGGGCTGGTCAGATTGGGACAGTCTCGAGTATAACCAGCTGAAACTGCAAAGATAATCTGGAACTCAACTGATGAAAGAAAACTTCATATGACCCATGCTTGGTTTTCTTGTCCCTTTTTGTATCACCTAACTGTCTGGATGTGTTGCTGTCGCCTGTTGCATTCTTGTCCCATTTTTTTGTATTCTTATATATCTCTTTTACTCTTTTACTTGTTTCAGTCATTCGACTGCAGCCATGCTGGAGCACCACCTTTAGTCGAGCAAATCGACCCCGGGACTTATTCTTTGTAAGCCTAGTACTTATTCTATTGGCCTCTTTTGCCGAACCGCTAAGTGACGGGGACATAAACACACCAGCATCGGTTGTCAAGCAATGCTAGGGGGGACAAACACAGACACACAAACACACACACACACATATATATATATATATATATACATATATACGACGGGCTTCTTTCAGTTTCCGTCTACCAAATCCACTCACAAGGCTTTGGTCGGCCCGAGGCTATAGTAGAAGACACTTGCCCAAGGTGCCATGCAGTGGGACTGAACCCGGAACCATGTGGTTGGTAAGCAAGCTACTTACCACACAGCCACTCCTGCGCCTATGTATATATATATATATATATATAGATGTGTATACACAAACATATATATACATATACATATATATATATATATATATATGTATGTATATTTAAGTAAATACATATAAATACACTATCTCTATCATATTTCCCTCAATCTGTTTATCATACACATACCCACGCACACACGCATGTGCGCACACACTCACATACATACATACACATAAAAACCATCTATCTCTCAAACTATTTAGCATTTCTTAAACAGTTAATTTCTAAAATACTCCATCATTCCCTGCCTCTCTTTCTCATTCTCTCTCTCTCTCTCTCTCTCTTTCATTCTCACTCTCTCACTCTCTCTCTCTCTCTCACTTTCATATACCCCTCTGTTTCTCTCCTACCCACTCCCATCCTTTAAATAAACCATCCCTGTACTTTCACTTCTCTAAAATCTGCTCTCTCTCTCCCTCCCCTTCCAAACTTCTTATTTCTTATTTCTTCTCTCCTTCATTTCTTTCTTTCTTTTCTCATCACCAGATGGCAAAAAAAAAAAAATAAGATAGATATATAGATAGAATTATAGTAGAAAGAAGAGAGAGAGAGACAACGATAGGTAGAAAGAAAGAGATAAAGAGACAGAGAGAAAGATGTAGGTAGAGAGAAGTAAAAAACAGATTGCAAGTATAACAAGCAACCTGGCTATACTTAGAACTTCAGGTGAGAGCAGTAGCAAGGTAAATCTAACTTCTGGAGAATGAAACAACTTAAAAGCTAATGTTAAGCCTTCAACCAATTCTACCTCCTCCCCACCTCTTGACTGCCTCCTATGCTCACATCTTTACCAATTCATTTTTTTTTTATTTGGTCTTTCTTTTGTTTATGATTTTTTTTTCTCTTCTGGGTGCCTGCTTCTCTTATTACAAGGTAAAGAAAAAAAAATGAAACAAAAATGTGTGTATGTGTGATTATGTGTGTGTGTGTGAGCACGTGTGTGTGTGTGTGTGTGCACGTGTGTGTGCACGTGTGTGTGCACGTGTGTATGCGTGAGTGGTGAGTTTTCATAAATAGGAAAATAAATAAATAACATAAACCAATAAGCAAATGATGTAAAAATAACCAACGTGGGGTGCCAGCTACGAACTTACTCTGTAACTATGTTTATGTCCATAACAGAGACAGCACCTAATATTTATGGTCAGCTTTTGGGCAGTGAGCTGGCAGAACAGTTAACATATTGGGCTTTCTGTCTGTCTTTACGTTCTGAGTTCAAACGTTGCCGAGGTGAACTCTGCCTTTCATCCTTTCAGGATTGATAAAATGAGTACCGGTTGATGTAATCAACTTATTCCCCTCCGTCGAAATTGCTGGCTTTGTGCCAAAATTTGGAGTCGATATTTATGGTCAGCTCACCAGAGTTTCACCACACCTGCTTGGCACACGATGAACCAACAAGCAAAGGAGTCTCTAGATCAGGCGTAGGAAACCATTTCCCAAAAAAGAAGGCCATGTGAGACATGACAGAATGGCAATGCTACTTAGAAAATTAAAGATAATTTTGCATTCGACATGCTATTCAAAGAGTCCCATTGGCTGCAGGTTGCTCATGACTGCTCTAGATGATCATTCAATTTGCCAGTTAAAGTAGCCTAATCTCCTCTAAGTCATACACTTGTTTGTGTCTTAGAAAAAAAAAAACTAAAACGGACTAAATGGGATATGCTAAGTGATGTGATTTAGGGTTTACAGCACATGGGGAAAAAAAAACGTGATGGCTATGATTGGAATGTCTTGATCTTATCTCTGCTTGATAAGTACTGACTGAGGGCTATGTAACAACAACAACAATAAGCATCTATAGAAAGAAGTATAAAGAAAGATTATATAATTATATAATTGATTGTTTTTACATAGGCACAATGCCAGAATCTATTTATTATTATAATTATTATTTGGCAGAACCAATGACACGCTGGGTAAAATGCTTAACAGCATTTGGTCTGTCTTTACATTCTGAGTTGAAATTGCACTGAAATTGCCTTGTGCCTTTTCAGGATCAATACATCGAGGTCGATGTAACTGACTTGACCCCTCCCCAAAATTACAAGCCCTATGCCAAAATTTGAAACCATTATTATTATTATTATTATTATTATTATTATTATTATTATTATTATTATTATTATTATTGGATGGTTATAATTTAGATGAGTATATAGAGTACCAATATTTGATCGGTACTTTATTTTATTGAATCTGAAAAATCAAAGATCATGATGATGTGATTTGAACTCAGATGTTACAGGATGTAATGAAATATAGCAAAGCATTTTACCACTCACTCCCACTCTAATGGTTCTGACATTTGTCTTCTACCCCAAATCTAATGGTTCTGCTATTCATCCCCCTACCCTCACTCCAAAACTTTTGCCTTAATTGTGTGTACAACTAGCGAGTGAATTGTCAGCTCATAAGGATAAGTTCAAGTTACTTCACAGACCTAATGATCAACATAGAGTAACTAAGCTGCACAAACAAATAAAACTTAAACCAAGTGATTCCCAAGTTGTTTATTTTCATCAATCAACTCAGCTCTTGATTTTGAGCTAAATGTTATTTTACTTTCACAAAGATCTTCTGTGCCATGTTAGTTTGTTGGACCTTTTTGCTTTTGTTTCTTTTCTCTCTCATTGAATAATATCTAATGTTCAAATAATTCTAAATACCCACCTTAATTTGCTTGAATTTTGATAATTACCTCTAATAACTTAGGTTCATTTAACAGGCCTTATTAATTTTCTGTTACTGTTTTATTGCTGTTGTTCACATTAAGCCATATTTAATTGAAGATAATTAAATCCATAACGCAAATGCTTCAAAGATTCTCACTGAAAATTCTTGAATTAAATGCATTACACAAAGTAAGATCAACATGTACATGTAAAAATTTCTGAATTAAATGTGTTACACAAAATAGTTCAAAGAGTCTTTTGTAAAAACATTCCTGAATTAAAT
>NC_142931.1:119055741-119073241 GCF_046866305.1 Octopus bimaculoides
ACGATGATGATAGTGATGGTGACGATGGTGGTGATGGTATAGTGGTAGTTGGGGGTGATGATGCTGCTAATGATCATGATCATAATAATGATGACAGTGACAGTGGTGATGAGGTGGTGGTGGTAGGGGCGATGGTGATGATTATAATGATGATGATGATGACGATGATGATGACGATGATGATGATGATGTTGAAGGCGATGATGATGATGAGGAATGCGATGCGGAAGGTTATGATGGAATGAGGATGATCATTGTCAAATGGAAGAGGGAACTAACACAAACACACACAAACATACACACACACACACAACAGGCTTCCACACAGTCACCATGTACCAAATTCACTCACAAGGCATTGGTTGACGCAGGCTATGGTAGAAGACACTTGCCCAATGTGCCAAACAGTGAGACTGAACCCAAAACCACATGGTCACAAAGTGAGATTCTTAACCATATACCCAAACCTATACTTATCTGTTTGAATATATACATCATGTAACTAGTATGCATTATCTCATATGCCTTGTTTATTTAATGCCATAAGTTACACCCTAGGAATGTTTTACACATATGTACAATCCCATTAATGGTCAGTAATTATAAATTCTTAATTAACCTTGTCCTTTTTAGTTTTGTGAAGCTTAGATTTTCAAGATCATCGCTGAGTCAGTCGTTACATAGCCAAATGCCATCCCCACCTAATTATATGGCATTGTAGCTTTGGTAGGAACAGAATTGAGCTCAATTCCTCTTTCTTTCTGTAGCAATTTGGTTGATCAAGCAAGGGATCAATTTGATATGCATACTGCAGCATGCAACAATTTGCTTATGCCATCCTATTTGAAACGTATGCAGCCGATTAAATCATTGATAAATCTTCATTCTTTGTATTTTATATATATGTTGTTTGTACTCTGTGTAAGTTGGATCTATTAATACAAATATCTATATATCTATACTTAAATATTCGTTGCCTGAGAGTCTTCACTGTTTGCTTTCTCTTATTTTGCAGGTATGCATATATACATATTTTGCATTTCATACTGATGCAGCACGGAATTTTGTCAGTGAACAGGTCGCGGTCTCAAAGCAACGAAAATATTTCGACAAATTAAATTTAAATGTTGAAGTGAATCTAATGGTTTTTGTGTGTTATTTTAAATGGCTTATAAACACCTTCCAGGCTGCAATTGTTTTCGTTCCAGCACACGATCTTAGATCAGGTCACTTGCTATGCAAGTACATCTCCGTAATACTGAAACTGTTATATTCAATACATCTAATTTGTTCATCCACATAACTGCCCCCATATCTGCTCAACTTGATCCCTCTTATAGCCATTCTTTGCCCCATGGAATTAATACCCTGTGAAGACATTGGAGTCTAAGTTTGAATCATTTGAGCACTACAGTCTTCTATACTGAGAATCTCTGGATCTCATCTGTAGACTATATATATATATATATATATATATATATATATATATATATATATGCATATACAGAAAGAGAGAGAGAGTTATGACCCATGTGTACTATAAACAGAGATGTCTATAAACAAGTATACATAGGTATACACAGAAACAAATTTTTAAAAAAACATCCTGTAAAAATTAGGTTGTAGTATATATTGAATATATATTACTGTATATATGTAAGTTATTTTGCCAGTGAGAATTAATTGGTGGAATTGTTTTTGTGTGACGTGTGTGTATACATGTTGGTGTTTTAATTCTTTATTTTGCTAGATTTTTTTCCTCCTGCTGGCCATGATAAAGTGCAAGAACATATATACTCATATATGTGTGTATGTGTGAGAGTGATATATATAAATATACACACACACACATATATATGTATATATATATGTGTGTATGCATATGTATTTATATATGTGTGTAGCTGCATATATATGTGTGTGTGTGTACCCACACTCACACAAACATATATGCAGATACACACACACACACACACACATATGTAATTACAAGTTTCATGAGGCAATTAAATCTAAATATTACATCAGTAGCTTGTAATAGACCATCCATATATCCACTTCAGATACTGTCAAGTATATAATATTTTTTTTATTTCATTCTATTTTTCTGCCTGTCGTATAATACCAAGCAGTGCAGGATGATGGTGGAGTGACAGTCTCATAATAAATTATTAAAATGGTTTTATCTTCGGGGCTCCATGCATTTCATGTTCTGTTTTCTAAATCTATCACATATTCTTTCATTTATTCTGTTTTGTTAATGCATTTGCTTACAATAGAATGTTTTGTTTGTTGCCATTATTATTATTATTTTCCTTCTGGTTATTATTTTCTTCTAAATAGTCTTGCATGGCATTATTTGTTGTGATATTTGTAGAATTCTTTTGTACTTTATTTGAAGAAGTGTAAAATCTGAATAATAGCCTCATTGGGTTTTTGAACCTATTTAGACTTTCACAAATCATTATTAAAATTCAAGTATCTGTGTTATATATATATATATATATATATATATATATATGTATGTATGTATATGAATATACATGCACACATATACATATATACAGAAAGAGAGAGAGGGCATACACACACACACACACACACACACACACACACACACACACACACACACACACACACATATATCGGAAGAGAGAGAGAGAGTTATAGATTTATATACATGCATATATTATATATTTATATATACGTATAAGTGTATATACATGTATATAAATGAATGTTAAATGATGATGAAGACGATAAAATGCATGTACCAATATATATGTTTGCATATATATATATATATATATATATATATATATATATATATATATATATATATATATATATATATATATATATATAATATATGTACGACACTTATTCAAGGTACCACACAGTGGGAGTGAACCCAAAACCACAGGATCGGAAAGTAGACTTCTTAACCACACACCCATGCCAGTGAATGTTTTGTAAAAAAAGAAACAGATTTCATTAACATTAACAAGTTCAAATGCAAATCTGACTATAGTGCTGTTTACTCTTATCATTAATTTCTAAACATCTACATATTTATATTGTAATTATCAGCATATCATCACTATATCTATAAAAGCCTTGTTTTATTTGTGGCATAAATTGAAGTATAATTTTTTCCCAGTATTATACATGTAAATGTCTGTAAATGTAGATTCCAAATGGTTTTCTATAATAATGCCATTAAAATGAACGGGGAATTATGTTATGGAATATTAATAATATATGTTGTGCAAAATTTTGATAGCTTTGAAGTTATTATGTGAAATGTGAAGAGGAGGTTAGTTGGTGTAAAATATTTTCACATGTTACTGGGAACATTCACTAATGTATGTGATTTTTTCCCTTCTCTGATATGTTTTACTTAACAACTTAACCAGATTTAACATGCTACAACCATTGGCTCACGTGTACCATGTTCCAAACATTATATACAAATATATAATATGTATATAATATGTGTATGCACATATAATGTCTATATATATATATATATATATATATATATATATGACAAGGCTGGATCTTCGAAATACAGGTACAACTCAATTTTGCCAGCTGGATGGACTGGAGCAACGTGAAGTAAAATGTTTTGTTTGAGGATATAATACATCACTGGGAATTGAACTCACAACCTTATAACCATGAGCCAAATACCTTAACCACTAAGCTACATAGAGAGATAAATATCTATGATTGTGTGCATATATATATATATATATATATATATATATATATATATATATATATATATATATATATATATATATATATATATATATATATATATATATATATATATATATATATATATATATATATATATATATATATATATATATATATATATATATATATATATATATATATATATATATATATATATATATATATATATATATATATATATATATATATATATATATACATACATGTATAGACAAACATACACATACACACATACTGGATTCTACACAAGCTCTTTCTTCTTTATTGCACTTCTACTGCTACTAAAACAACATCTACTCTTCTTTAACTAGCAAGCTGTCAATCAACTTCATTCTGACCCACCCAAAGCATTTATCTTCATTCCACTCATTATTTCCAACATATTTCATCCTGTCTGCTCTCAGACCCTGCAGTAAATATTTCACTTTTAAATTTCATCACACATCTCCACATGTGGCAACATTCTGAAATTCCTTCGCTGCCTTCGTGTTACTGTCCTCGCTGCTTGGCTCCAAATCAGCTCTGATTAGACAAATCTAAGTTAAAATACGTTCCATCCTTGACCCTCCCTTCTTGATTCTAAAATTAAGTGCATCCTGGATAATGCTATAAAATGCCACTTTTTTATCAACATGTCAACAAGACATTTAAAGGAGATTCAACTGCTATTTCTAGTAAGTTAAGCAATGTCACAGAAGCATATTTTTCAGCTTGTCCCTTCCTATATTTTTGTTACAAGCACTGACCTATAAAAGTTTAATTAAAATAACTCCTCCTCTGACAAATTAATTAGAAATAAAAACATACAAATAAAATGAAGGTAACACAAAGTACATGTATGTATTCATATATATACATAAATATATACATATGTGTGTGTGTATATATATATATATATATATATATAAAATTTTTTCCAACACTAAATGATATAGAGATTGAAAATGTTGGTAAGATTAATTGGAAACTTCATGAAATATGCCAAGTGAGACAATATAACAAAGTATATCTTTAATATACCGCATACACTTGAAAAAAATCAAATCAGTAATTAATCAACTTTTAATGAAATGTTCATCAAAAGTAATGTAAGCCATACACGTAAGAGATACTTAATGAAGCTTCTCTTTGCAAAACACCCACAAAAACACATACACCTCTCCACATATATATACTATTATACATACATATAAATGTGTTGTTGTTGGCACTCCGTCACTTACGACGTCGAGGGTTCCAGTTGATCCGATCAATGGAACAGCCTGCTCGTGAAATTAACGTGCAAGTGGCTGAGCACTCCACAGACACGTGTACCCTTAACGTAATTCTCGGGGGATATTCAGCGTGACACAGTGTGACAAGGCTGACCCCTTGAATTACAGGCACAACAGAAACAGGAAGTAAGAGGGAGAGAAAGTTGTGGTGAAAGAGTACAGCAGGGTTCGTCACCATCCCCTGCCGGAGCCTCATGGAGCTTTAGGTGTTTTCACTCAATAAACACTCACAACGCCTGGTCTGGGAATCGAAACCACGATCCTATGACCGCGAGTCCGCTACCCTAACCACTGGGCCATTGCGCCTCCACTCATATAAATGTACACAGACATATACATATATTAGTGTGCCTGTATTGGTATTATATATTATTATGAAATCCCTTATGTACAGATATGATACTTGTTGGTAGTAGTTGGCAGTGATATCAGTCCAGCTTTGTGTTATGAAAGAAATAATGGTCCAGCCGTTAGTATAATATTATCATAACAAGAAAGCATGGTTCGCTGTTAAAGTCTTTAATGATGGCTTTTTACATGCACTTCATTCTTGCAGTCCTACAATTCGTAAATATTACAAGGAAAATATCCTCAAGCTTTCAGCTGATGAGGTGAAGCTGCTACTAATTTTAGTAGCCCACTTGGCTACCTATGTGGTGACCAGCTTCTCTATAACAATAAAAAGGTAAAGAGTATATTCTTACCATTCACTGTTGTGCTATTAAACATTTTGTCAACATGCTAATGGTTAGCTCACTGCTTTGAAGACCAACTTAATGATGAGTTATTTTACTAATTCTTCATTATTTTAAAAAAGAACTAACTGAAACAAAGGTGTAGGCGTGTAGTAAGAAGCTTACTCTCCAACCACATGATTCTGGATTCAGTCCCACTGCTTGGTACCATGGGCTAGCATCTTCTAATACAGCCTTGGGCCAACCAAAGCCTTGTGATTGGATTTGTTAGACAGAAACTGAAAGAAGCCCATCATATATATACACACATATATATATATATGTATATATGTGTGTGTGTCTTTGTGTCTGTGTTTGTCCCCCCATCACTGCTTGAAAACCAGTGTGGGTGTGTCTCTGTAACGTAGTGGTTTGGCAAAAGAAACTAATAAAATAACTACTAGGCTTTAAAAGAAATAAGTCCTGGAGTCGATTTGCTTGACTAAGAGCCTTCAGGGTTGTGCTCCAGCATGGCCGTAGTCAAATGATTGTAACAAGTAAAAGAATAAAAGAATAGAAGAATACAAGGTAGTGTATTTCAATAGAATTATGGTAACAGAAAGGTTAAAGCTCTTTATACATTGACATGTATAATTAAATTCCACTGAAATCAACTTTACCTCTCATCCTTTTGAGATTGATAAAAATAAGTACCAGCTGAACACTGGGGTCAACGTAATCAACTTTTCCTATCCCTAAAAATGCTGGGCTTATGCCAAAGTTTGAAACCATTACTAAGTTGGTCTTCAGAACATAAATTAACATGAAGTTTTGATGAGAGGTTTAAATTTAGATCGCTTGCTTTGAAACAGGATGCTTGTATCATAAAGCGAAGGAGTGTTTCTCAGACAGGTTGGTATCAGAAAGGTTAAGGGAAAGTCATTATCCTAAAGCATTATAAATATACAATTGAAACCTGACTCATTCTTCAAGCCAGTTCATCCCATCCTTACTGCAGCCGTGGATTTTATTGATGACCAGCCTGCAGCTGACTCAACTTCGTCTCAGTTACTTCAGGTTTTTATGTATGGGAGGTAAAGACCATAGATCAACTGAATTGTTCCTTAATATCAAGCTCAACTGTCATCTACCACAAGTAAATGAAATTAATAATCTATGGTATTAATACACTTTTTAAAAATATTTTTATACATTCATTTCTTTATTGCCCACAGGGGAGGGGTGCTAAACATAGAGGGGACACACAAGGACAGACAAAGGGATTAAGTCGATTACATTGACCCCAGTGCATAACTGGTACTTATTTAATTGACCCGAAAGGATGAAAGGCAAAGTCGACCACAGCGGAATTTGAACTCAGAACATAACAGCAGACGAAATACTGCTAAGCATTCCACCCAGCGTGCTAACAATTCTGCCAGCTCACCGCCTTATAAATATTTTTATATATTGTAATGTTGAATATTTCTTAAAATATATATTTACATATTCTCTATAGTTGTATGAACCTTACAACATTTTCTGTCATTTTGCTATTGTATATATATATATATATATATATATATATATATATATACCATTTTGAGCGTAGCCGTTGCCAGTACCGCCTGACTGGCTCCCGTAGGATTTTCGAGTGAGATCGTTGCCAGTGCCCCTGGACTGGCTTGTGCGGGTGGCACATAAAAGACACCATTTCGAGCGTGGCCGTTTTCGTGCGGGTGACACGTAAAAGCACCCACTACACTCTCTGAGTGGTTGGCGTTAGGAAGGGCATCCAGCTGTAGAAACTCTGCCAAATCAGACTGGAGCCTGGTGTTGCCATCCGGTTTCACCAGTCCTCAGTCAAATCGTCCAACCCATGCTAGCATGGAAAGCGGACGTTAAACGATGATGATGATGATGATGATATATCAGATGCAACACCAGGTCATCAGCGTCACTTGGGCTCATCACAGAATTTCACAGTTATGCGCAATATTCCTAGCCCCAAATGGATTATTTTTTATATCTAGCGCAATGTCTTTCTCCATTTCTCAGTTAAGAGTAAAAATAAAGCAACCCTGCAAGGCTCAACAATCAAATAACAACATCACCGATCTGACAGTCATCGTTATTCTTGACAAGAGATGTCAGTTACTCTTTTACACCTACCGGACACGTTTGTATTAACCCGAGTTGCTGGATAAGTTTTTATTCCTTTAAGGATTTTATAGAGCAGAAACTTTTCATAGATTGGAATTTAAATCCTAATCTTTATAGAAATTTATTGTCTCAAGAAAACATTGAATTGAATTACTTTTAATTTTTACAATTATAGATAACAACTCGGGCTGTAAATTCTGAGCCCAAGTCAGTGTGTGAGAACGATGTCAAGAGAATATCTGCTACGAATGATATTTTTTGATACAGGGCACCTCTAAGACACCACCAGATGGTGAACGAAAAGAAATGAACTGTGATGGATGAGGCTCAATAAAAGGAGCTTGAGTTATTGACCTGCAATTACATACTTGAAGTCAGTGTTGGCAGAAATTAAATCAGCTTGCAAATACATGTTCACTTTACTAAATTTATACTCGGGTTAAGCCCAAACAACCTGAGTTCTGAAGTTGCCAATGATATATATATATATGTCTATATATATATATATATATATATATATATATATATATATATATATATATATATATATATATATATATATATATGTATATATATATATATATATATATATATATATATATATATATTCGTGCGGGTGACACGTAAAAGCACCCACTACACTCTCTGAGTGGTTGGCGTTAGGAAGGGCATCCAGCTGTAGAAACTCTGCCAAATTAGATTGGAGCCTGGTGTTGCCATCCGGTTTCACCAGTCCTCAGTCAAATCGTCCAACCCATGCTAGCATGGAAAGCGGACGTTAAACGATGATGATGATGATATATATATATTCAGTGCACAATAAACATACATATATAAAGAAACAAAAGATGGGCAATTATAGATGATATGTATATATATATATCATCTCATATAAATGAATTCCTACCGTTTACAATAGTTTGTCCATCTTTTGTCTCATTATTAGTTGGTCAAGCTAAGAATTTCCTATGGCCAGCTATTGTTCTGCAAGACTAATTTACCCTAATTAGTAAGTTAGAGTTTAAGAATCCAACCAGTCCAAGTACTAATTTGATGGGTGCTTATCTATTTTACGTTTAGATTTACAACTTTTCAGAGTATAATATATACATATATATATATATATATATATATATATGTAAATATATGATGATAATGATAATGATGATGATGATGATGATATATACCGTAAATCCTCGAGTATAATCCACATTTTTTTCCCCAAATTTAATGGTCAAAATCTTTCGTGCGTACTATATACGAGGTTAAAAATAAAAAGTATTTTCTAGGCAAAGAGTTCTTAGTGGTAAATATGTAAAGTCAATTTACTTAATATTTATTTTTCACTGACGTTATTACTGTTATTTCTTTATTTTCTGCAAACAAAGTGTACAAAAAAGTTAAACATTTGCATTATGTTATATATATACAATAATAATAAAGGACATTACCGTGTATATGTTTACAAACCAAGGACTTTATATAGACCTCCTTGACTCAAGTTACAGAAGGGGTGTGAATTATAAACAAGGTTTAAGTTTTTCAGAGGTACCGCCCACTAAAAATCCCCTGCGTATTATACTCAAGGGCGGACTATACTTGAGGATTTACGGTATATAATATTTGAAACTGTTTGATTCAGCTCCATGTGACAAAGTCTTGTGAGCTTCTAACAGAAACCTGTCTCTTTCAGGCTTAAGTTATTGAATATATATATATCTGCACCGTCGGATGGTCCTGAACCAGTTGTTAAGTATCCCCACCTATGAGGAATTGATAGTAGATGTGTTGAAACAATTGTAGTGATTAATGAAAATTCTCTCATCTTCCATCTTCCATCTTTCATTTACCACATATATATACATAGACATGCACACGCACACACACGCACACACACGCACACATATGAGTATATATACACACACATATATATATATATATATATATATATATATATATATATACATCCATATAGATACATACATACATATATATACATACATGCATACATATATATATACGTACATATATATACAAATATACATATATATACATACATACATATATATACATACATATATATATACATACATATATATACATACATACATATATATGCATACATACATACATATACATACATACATATACATATATATCTACATATATATATACATATATATACATACATATATATATATATATATATATATACACATATATATATATATACGTACATACATACATATATATATATATATATATATATATATATATATATAGAGAGAGAGAGAGAGAGAGAGAGAGAGAGAGAGAGAAAGAGAGATGTATGTATATATATATATATATATATAGAGAGAGAGAGAGAGAGAGAGAGAGAGAAATTAACACACACATTTGATAACTGGTTGACTCAGCTCCAATTACTTAAAGTTTGGTTGGTATACCACATGTCTACTTCAAGAGATATTTGGTAGCAGAGTGGAAGGAGTTTAAAAGAAATTGAAAAAGGTTTCTAGGTATTTACAAACCTACGAAACAGTGTAGGGCTGTGGTTGATTTCGCTATCGTAGCAATAACTGGTGTTAGTATGTTAGCAAAAACAACTCATGTGTTTGAACCGATCGCTAAAGACTTATATACATAGAAGCCATTTTGAATTTCTTTTAAATTCTCTTTAGTCTCTTTCTAAACACTTGATGAGATGGACATGTCCTATGCATGGGTATATTCAAGTAATATGGAACTGAGTGATGGTTGGGCATGGAGAACACAAGGAAGATATTGGAATACAGGGGTTGCTACGGTAAGAAGAAATGTATTGATATAGCTACAGTCTATATATATCAATATATATGTATGTATGTATGTATGTATATATATATATATATATATATATATATATAAAAAAGGGTTGGTGTTTTGACCTGCCATGAAATGTTCTGAAGAGTAGTGTGTTAGTCATGTGTGGGTGCATGTGTGTGTGTGTTTTGTGTGTGTGTGTGTTTTATATATGTGTGATCAATGATGTAGCATCGATTATGTATCTAACATGGATTACGAAACAGCTGTCAACTAATGGAATAAATATCTATTCTCTCACTTCACTTTTCTTATTTGATCAATGCAGAGATAGAGAGAAAGAGACAGACAGACAGAAAGACAGACATAGATAGATAGATAACAATAATGATATAGATATAGGTTCTATAGTTATTTACACACAGTAAAGTCCCGGTCTGGAGCCTTATGATAGTGTGGACTTCACTAGAGTCACTCAATAATGTGCTAGCAAGGTGTTAAAAAGGTCGGATTATGTATGTGAACATACATAAGTGTTTAAAAGAGAAAGAAAGAGAGAGCATGTACAGTATGTGTAAGTTGTGTTTTGTGTGCATGTGTGGGTTGGTGTGCTTGTGCATCAACCAGTAAATGGAGATAATAGGGCTCACAGTCATGAGGTAGTGAGTTCAATTCCTGAACTGGGCTGTCTGTTGTGCTCTTGAGCAAGACACTTTATTCCATGTTGCTCCACTTCACTCATCTATAGAAATGAGTTGCGATGTCACTGGCGCCAAGCTGTATTAACCTTTGCTTTTCCCTTGGAGAACACCAGTGGTATGGAGAGAAGAGGCTGGTATGCATGGGCAACTGCTGGTCTTATATAAACAGCCTTACCCAAAATTGTAGGGTAACTTTCTAGGTACAGTCCCATGGTCATTTATGACTGAAGGGGTTCTTTTCCCTTACCTTTACATAGAGATAGAAAGAAAATAGAGACACAAAGATTATATTCAGCATGACTGTGTGGTAAGGAGCTTGCTTCCTAACCACATGGTTCTGGTCTCAATCCCATTGTGTGGCACCTTGGGTAAATGTTTTCTATTATAGCCTCAGGCTGAGCAAAGCCTTATGAGTGCATTTGATAGAATGGAATGGAAACTGAAAGAAGCTTGTCATATATATATATATATATATATATATATATATGTGTATATCTGTATGTGTGTGTGTGTGTCATTGTGTCTGTGTTTCTCCTTCCCCACTCTACCACTTGACAACTTGTATTGGCACGTTTAAACCCTGTAACTTAGTGGTTCAGCAAAAGAACTGATAGGATAAGTACCAGGTGTAAAAAAAACAAAAAACTGGGGTTCATTCATTCAACTAAAAATTCTTTAAGGTGGTGCCCCAGCGTGGCCACTGACTAATGACTGAAACATGTAAAGAACATAAGATGCTTGTGTGTGAATTCATGTAGATTAGTGTGTAAAGAACATGTAGTCTGTATGTGTGTGTGTGTGTGGATAGAGAGTGTGGAAATGTAAAGAGAAAGAAAGAGAGAAAGGGGATATGTAAAGAGAGAGAGAAAGTGTGAGTAATGTGAGTGATGAAGATGTGCTGTAGAGAGATTGTGAGAAGAGAAATGAATAAATATTCTAAGGAAAAACCAATGTTAGAAATATGTACGTGTGTGTGTGGGGGGGGGGGAGAAATATGTGTGGAAAATGGAAGAGTGTGTGTGTGTAAGAGACTAGTGTAGAAAAACTAGTGCGTGCGTGTGTGTGTGTGTGTGTGCTGGGTGAGTGGGTGTGAAGAAAGGATTAAAGGTAGACAAACAGATATTTGTCAGTAAAAACCAGTATTAAATGAGGGAGGGAAGAGGGAGAGAGAGGAAGAAAGAAATGCACAATGTGTGTGTGGAGAGAGAGAGAGAGAGAGAGAGAGAGAGAGAGAGAGAGAGAGAGAGATACATAGTGTGTGTGGAGAAAGACAGAGAGAGCGAAAGAGATAGACAGAGTGTATGGTGAGAGATAGAAAGAGATAGACAAAGTGTATGGAGAGAGAGAGAGAGAGAGAGAGATACACCAAGTATGTGGAGAGACAGAGAGAGGGTGAAGGAGAGTTGATTTGTATGTATAGTAGTGTATAAAGATTTGTGTGCAGAGGGGAAGAGAATATGTGTGTGTTTGTGCAAAATGGTAAGATGATGTATTCATGTATCTTGAAACGGAAAGATAGATAGATAGATAGATAGATAGATAGATAGATAGAGGGAGTGAGAGAAAGAGAGAAAGAGAGAAAGGGAGAGAGGGGGTTGTGAGTTAAGAGAGAACACAGAAATTTGTGAGTTAAAAAAAATAACCCAATACAATAATAAAAAAATAATATTAACAAGGAATGCAAATATAAATGACCAAATTACATACCTGTCATAGTAGCAGGTAATAAACCAAAAGAGAAGATCAATCATTTTGAACTTACCTGTAATAGAAGAAAAGGTAAAATTAGAGAACATGTATAAGATGTTTGTGCATATTGAATTTATAAATACAGGTGACAAAGTTAATACATAATATTTATAAATGCACATGACATGACATTACTATATAATCAGCGAACAGGTGAACACAGGTGTCTGTATAAAAAATAAATATGAATATATTTAGTAAGAAGCTTGCTTCTCAACCACATGGTTCGGGATTCAGTACCATTGCATGGTACCTTGGGCAAGTGTCTTCTACTATAGCCTTGGGCTGACCAAGGCCTTGTCAGTGGATTTGGTAGTCAGAAATTGAAAGAAGCTCATTGTGTGTGTGTGTGTGTGTGTGTGTGTGTGTGTGTGTGTGTGTGTGTATGTATGTAGGTAGGTATTTATGTGTGTGTGAGTGTGTGTGAGTGTGTTTGTCCCCACCCCACTGCCATCGCTTGACAATTGATGCTGGTGTGTTTATGTCCCCGTAACTTAGTGGTTCAGCAAAAGAGGCTAATTGAATAAGGACTAGGCTTACAAAGAATAAGTCCTCAGATTGATTTCTTCAGCTAAAACCCTTTGAAGAAGTGCTCCAGCATTGCCACAGTCAAATGACTGAAACAAGTAAAAGAATGTATTCATATATATGAAGTGCCAATCTCTAATTGTGGGGGGACCGTCTGGAAGGGGTAGGCCCAGGAAAATGTGGGACAAAGTAATGAGAAAGAATCTTCAAATGCTGGGCCTTGCAGAGGGGATGAAAAGGGACCAAGACTTCTGGTGGTTTGCTGTTCTTAAGAAGGCACATCAAGCTAATTGTGGCTGTCCTTGCATACAGGCATGTTCCCGACATCCCTCTTTAGCTGACTGATCCTAACTTTGTGGGCTTGTGGGTGCTGGTGCCATGTAAAAAGCACCCATGCTGGTGTCACATATTAGGCACCTGTACTGGTGCCATGGAAGAGCTCTCAGTAGTAAGCATTAGGATGGGCATCCAGCCATAGAAACCATGCTGAAACAGACATGGGTTCCATGAGTTCCCAGGCAGTTCTCTAGTTGGCCAGATTTTGTCATACAATCCAACCCATTCCAGCATTGGAAAATGGACATTAAATGATGATGATAATGGTATATATATATATATATATATATATAGCACTTTATAGGTGTGAAACCAATGGCTACTCTCTGACCAGCCATAACAAACAACCTTTTAAATATTATTACTTTAATGTTTTAGCATGTGCATCATTTTGGATATATGAACTACTAATATGTATTTATACAGGGTGTGTAAGGTGTTTGAGGACACACCTTTTTTGGGTCGTTACTACATTTTTTGCTAACTCTGTATAAGCTTTGTTCAGAAAATAATAATGGCAGACTATCAGCTTACTCAAGAAATGAAGAGGCATGCTGTTATTGTGGTTATAAAGGCTGAGCATAGCGATGTAGAAATATCTCAATTTTTAAAAGTTGCCAGATTTTTCATCTACAAAGTTTGTAAGGAGTTAGAGATTGAAGATAGAAACATAATACCAGTATCAAAACATAAAAAGGATTCTAAATGCTCTGAAATCATCAGAACACCTGATAATAAGCTACAGGATATCAAGAGGTGATGCAGTATACCTGTTTCAAGCGGCTCCGTTTAATTGAACCATGCAATCATTACATCAGTTTAAACGCAGGGCTATCCTCAGCTGCATTTATTTATGCAGTTTAGTGGTTAGGGTGTTGCACTCATCATTGCTAGGTATGATTTCAATTCCTAGACCAGGTGATGTGTTGTGTTCTTGAGCAAAACACTTCACCTCACATTGTTCTACAATCACTTCATCACCTGACATGTGGTACACCATGCACCTGTTGAGACAACATTGATTTGATGGAGAGAGTGAGCAAATGTACGGCACGAACATTTGACCACTATAAACAAATCATTTGTGCATGTCATTCAGCAAAATCTGGACACTTATATGTCATCTTTAAAGGGAGAGTCCATCATCATCATCATCATCATCATCGTTTAACGTCCGCTTTCCATGCTAGCATGGGTTGGACGATTTGACTGAGGACTGGTTAACCAGATGGCTACAGTAGGCTCCAATCTGATTTGGCAGAGTTTCTACAGCTGAATGCCCTTCCTAACGCCAACCACTCAGAGAGTGTAGTGGGTGCTTTTACGTGCCACTGGCACAAAGGCCAGTCAGGCGGTACTGGCAACGGCCACACTCAATATAGTGTATTTTACGTGCCACCAGCACAGGAGCCAGTCCAGTGGCCCTGGCAACGATCTCGCTTGAATGTCTTTACATCATATATATAGGTGAGTACAGAGTGTAATATCAATTAATGAATGACAAAAGAACAGGGGTTACATAATCACTTTCGTTAGCTTACAGTTGTTTCATTAGCTTAAATTTTATGGAAATGGCTCTGAAGAAGCTATAACATGCAATACAAGCTCTTAGCACTGAGTGTAATGCTTCTTAAGTAAACTAATAAAAGTGATTACATAACTTCTGGGGGGTGGGGGAGGATTTTGTTTTTCCTAACTCTGAAGTTTTTTTAACACTATATATCTTTTAGAAGGAGATTTCCGAGATGAAAAAACCACAGCTTCTGGTGTTTAAACAACACATATACACATATACATATACACATATACACATATACACATATACACATATACATAAAATATGTGATATTAATAATGTTTGCATTATAGAGCTGCTTCTAATACATAATTTGAATTTATACATACATACATACATATATACAGACACATATATGTATGTTATGTATCCAGATATTTATGTGTGTGCATGTGTATGTGTGTGTGTGTGTGTGTATATACATATATATATATATATATACACTTATATATATATATATATATATATATATATATATATATATACTCATCCATTCATGTATAGATATATATATACATATATATATATATATATACATATATATATATATACATATATATATATATATATACATATATATATATATATATATATATATATATATATATATATATATATATAAACATGCATACACACATACATCTATATATATATATATATATATATATATATATATACACACACATACATAGATATATATGTATGTATGTATCTATGTATATGTACATATGTACATATATATGTGAGTGCACATACATCATATATATAAATTTACCGTTTCTTTTCTTTTTGCCTAGACACAAAGAGTAAGCAAATGTTTGTGTCTGCGAGGACACTTACCATAAAATAAACAAGATGAAGTCGTACAGGAAGCAAGAATGGTTCGATTGAAAACATAGGTCAGTATTTCTTTGAGGGAAATAATGAGAATTTAATATTAATGTCTTCCATACGAAACTGCATTGTTTTATTATTAAATTATTAAATGTTCTGTGTGGTTTGGGCTTCTAGAAAACTTGGCTGAAACATAACTTCTGATAAGTCATATAAACATTTATTACGCATTGCACATGTGTAATAAATCTGGGACTCCTTTTGTGGTAGTTTAACTTGTTAGGAATAGAAATAGCAACCAAATCTCTCTCCAAAAATACATTGCACCCTATTTTTTAAAACTTTTTTATTACTATATTTCTGTTGAAACACACACATATACACGCTTATAGGCACAGAAGTGGGTCTGTGGTAAGTAACTTGCTTACCAACCACATGGTTCTGGGTTCAGTCCCACAGCGTGGCACCTTGGGCAAGTGTTTCCTACAATAGCCTTGTGAGTGGATTTGGTAGCCAGAAACTGAAAGATGCCCGTGATATATATATATATATATATATATATATATATATATGTATATATATATATCCTCAGGCTGACCAAAGCCTTGTGAATGGATTTGGTAGACAGAAACTGAAAGAGAAAGAGAACACATACAAATACACACATAGACATACATACATACATACATACACACACACACAAATATACATACATACATACATACATACATACATACTTACATACATACATACAGGCATACATAAATGTCTACAGACATAAGTGCATGTTTTAGTACAAAACATCCACCACCAACATATTGACAGATATGCAATTAACACACATTGGCATATTGGCATAAACAGTTATTCAAACTAATATTGCCGTTATCATGTAGCTAATTAGTATTATTTATATGTTATGTTTTGAGACTAATATTGAATTTTTATTGCATATTTATACATTTATGGCTGTTGCGTATTAGAAATACGTGGGTGAATTTGTGTATTTTTACATGTAAAGCCGAATAGATATGCTTATCTGTGATGTATCTCAATTTTCATGTGTATGTGTTAGTGTGTGTATGTGAATATGTATGT
>NC_142931.1:119078241-119083241 GCF_046866305.1 Octopus bimaculoides
AATAAATAAATAAATAAATGAGAAAACAAAGCAAAAGTTTTATAGGATATAACATCATTATCATCATCATCATTTAATGTCCGTTTTCCATGCAGGCATGATTTAGATAGTTTGATGAAGCTGGCCGGCTGGAGAACTGTCCAGGTTCCCTTTGTCTGTTTTTGGCATGGTTTCTACAGCTGGATACCCTTCCAATCACTTTACAGCCAATCACTTTACAGAGTGCACAGGATGCTTTTTGTGTGACACCAGTACAGGTGCTTTCTTTATACATGGAACTGGCACAAGTACTCTTCATGCGGCGTTTGCATGCGTACTAAATACGTGGAAATAGCATGAGTGTTTTATAAGTGGCACCAGCTCAGGGAGCTTTATTATTGGAACCACCCTGGGTGCCTTATACAGGGTGCCCACAAAGTCTGGGTAGATGGGGATTAACACATACTTTAAGAAATTATCATTTCTTATATTTAATTGTTCATGGCATGGTTTTATTTACTCCACGTACCCAGACTTTGTGGACACCCTGTATATGACACTGGCATGGGAGATTTTTATTTGGCTCCAGACAGTTACTTTTCTACATAGCACAGACAAGGGTGCTTTTATGTGACACCAGCAGTCATGAGCCTGCAGGAGAAGGACCTCTTGGGTTGCAGAGGGATGAGCCTACATATATATATATATATATATATTCTTTGTTTATTCTTTGTTTACTTAGTAACTGACCATAACAGATTCGTACCTCCCAGAGTTGAAGAATTATTTGCCTTTAGCTTTAGAATCTGATGAGCCATCCATGGGGCTAGGTCCTTCATGGATGTGAAACCATTGGTCACTCTATAACTGGACATAGACTTAACTGCATAACTGTGAAAATATTTTGGCAAATTAAATTTAAATGTTGAAGTGAATCTAATGGTTTTTGTGTGTTTCTTAAATGGCTTATAAACACCTTTCATGCTGCAATTGTTTTCGTTCCAGCACACAATCTTAGATCAGGTCACTTGCTATGCAAGTACATCTCTGTAAGATACATTACTGTTCTATGCTTTAGAGTATGCTTCTTTTTCAGATATATAATACATTGATGATATATATATATATATATATACGTATATATATTAGAAACCAGTTAAGATCAACTCTGTCATTACTCAACATTTCATATAATCACACACATACAAGATATGTGACTGTTATCTGTCTTTCCAATAAGTATAAGCTCTATTTCATGTACTGAGTGTATTTTCTCTTTTCTTCAATTTGTATGCCTATACACAATCACACAAACATATTTTTCCATTCATTTCAATGTTCATTTTATTTTTTTTGCGTTCCAGAGTTCTAATAGCAGTCTAAGATCTGTTGTCATTGTCATCGTCGATGGATGATGTCAACGATGGATGATGATGACGACAGATAACAATGACGGATGATGACGATGGCGAATGACAATAACAGCAGATGATTATAACAACAAACATAGTAATCTTTTTTCCTCTGGAACACAACAACTAACCCCTCTAGTACCCAGTTTTTCTCCCAGCCCTTTCTCACTTATGTACACACCCAAGTTACATTACACAACTATTGTGCTTCTTACTCATCCAGTGGAATAGGTTCATATCCAAGTTTTCACTGATTCTCTGCATTCAACGCCCGTGTCTTCTCCCATACAAATGAGCACATGATATACATCTCCATGTAATAATAGCTAATATAAATGTTGGTTGGTTGGTTAGTTGATTCTGTAGTCTTGCATTATATTGTATAGAAACAGCGGGGGTTGGGGAAGAGTAAAAGGGAGACAGAGAATGTTATCATACGAAAAATTAAAGCTGATAGAGTAATGCTGGAATTGACAAGCAGTGGGAGGATGGCGCTAAGGATGATAATTTATACATAGTCCATGGCTGCCAAATACACACTCTCACATACACATGATCTTCTGTCCATCACACACACACACACACACCCAAGGTTATGTAGACTTACAAGTTCTTTACCGCTTTCTACCAACTGCTTATCAAGTTTATCCTTCTTTTTAAATTTTAGTTATATTTTTGATGTGTGTGTGTATGTATGAGTGTGATTGCATGTTAGAGTGTGTGTGTGAGCATGTGTGTGTGTGTGTGCATATACAGGTATGTATATATGCCTTTGTGACTGTTTACAAATGGTAGCAAAAACATTCTTCCAAAGTTACTTGTCATAACACTCTAGTATTATCTAGGAGTAATGCTCTAATATTGCATATATTTTAATAAAAAATAATAAATATATAGGCGCTGGAGTGGCTATACAGGCGCAAGAGTGGCTGTGTGGTAAGGAGCTTGCTTACCAACCACATGGTTCCGAGTTCAGTCCCACTGAGTGGCATCTTGGGCAAGTGTTTTCTACTATAGCCTTGGGCCGACCAAAGCCTTGTGAGTGGATTTTGTAGACGGAAACTGAAAGAAGCCCATCGTATATATGTTTATATATATATATATATATATATATATGTGTGTGTGTGTGTGTGTGTGTGTGTGTATGTGTGTTTGTGTGTCTGTGTTTGTCCCCCCACCATCGCTTGACAACCGATGCTGGTGTGTTTAGGTCCCCGTAACTTAGTGGTTCAGAAAAAGAGACCGATAGAATAAGTACTAGGCTTACAAAGAATAAGTCCTGGGGTCGATTTGATTCGACTAAAGGCGGTGCTCCAGCATGGTCGCAGTCAAATGACTGAAAGGAGTAAAAGAGTAAAAGAGTAAAAGAGTAAAGAGATATAATAAAATGTTGTATTTTGATTTTGGAGTTCCCAACCAACAGATTCTTATTCTATAAATCTTGATATGTAAGGAGAAGAAAGCAGTTGAATAATTTGGCAGAATTCAGCATATTTCTGTGAGATGAATGGCATTTCAAAGAAACAAAGATCAACTTGGTAACTTTTGCTATGAACAGCCCAGTTTTGAAAGCCCTTTTCTTATCCTCAGGTCTAGGATGTGGTACATTTCATATCACATCTTAAAATAGCAAGGAACTATAAGCTGTTTGAGGGTAGAATTTTTTAAGCACTCAGAATTAGCAGGCCCTTATAGTAACAACCAAAATAGAAATTCCCTTATTGGCTGGCTCACTAAATCTATTATAAAGCTGAAGGTAATAACATGATTAAGACAACAAAAAGAAAAAAACCCTTTCTAAATCCTTCTTGCATAGCTCAGTGATCAAGCAAAAAAAAACAAAAAAAAACAACATAAAATAACAGAAAAAAGAAACCTAAAGCTACCTATAAAAAGCAGGTAACTTAAAGTATCAGTTTCTAAAAGTACCTATCACTTCCAAAACACATACACACACATATACATTCACTCATTACTCACATTCTTTAATCCCATCAAGCTAACCTAACAACAAATGCTAGGTAAGTAGAAAGTAGTAGTAGAGTGGGTGGATAGAAAGATCAAGTGAGGTGCTCTTGTAGCATTAGCATTGTATTTAGATATGAAAACTGTTTAGCCTGAAACTGAAGATGCTGACAGTTCACAGATGCCAAATCTGGCCCAATGCCATTTCAGGCAGCAGCAGCAGCAGCAGCAGCACATCTATCTATCTATCTATCTATATATATATATATATATATATACACACATATATACACACATACATGCATGGACATATATACACACACATATATATATATATACATACACACACAAGTATATATCTATATCTATCCATCTATCTATCTATCTATCTATCTATATATATATATATATATATATATATATATATGTATGTATATATTATATACAAATACACTTATATACATACATGCATACGTGTATGCATGTATTTACATTTACACACACATACATATATAAAAATCAATTAGCAATACTCTTTTACTCTTTTACTCTTTTACTTGTTTCAGTCATTTGACTGCAGCCATGCTGGAGCACCGCCTTTAGTTGAACAAATCGACCCCAGGACTTATTCTTTGTAAGCCTAGTACTTATGCTATCGGTCTCTTTTGCCGAACCGCTATGTTACGGGGACCTAAACACACCAGCATTGGTTGTCAAGCGATGATGGGGGACAAACACAGACACACAAACACACATACATATATATATATATATATATACATATATACGATGGGCTTCTTTCAGTTCCCGTCTACCAAATCCACTCACAAGGCTTTGGTCGGCCCGAGGCTATAGTAGAAGACACTTGCCCAAGGTGCCACGCAGTGGGACTGAACCCGGAACCATGTGGTTGGTAAGCAAGCTACTTACCACACAGCCACTCCTGCGCCTAGGTAACAAACAGTAATATAATATAAAGTGAAGGAAAGTAGGAGTGCTATCACTGTTTCAGGCAGTTGCCCTTTATTGAGATAAGCATAAATGAGAGAAGAAAGATTTTAAGAGGCGCGAAAGGCAAATTAGTGTTCCACTTTTTTCCTCTATTCTTCTTCTATTTTGACAAAAGATAACAAACTGAAACATCAGCTCCTTTATTTCATTGTTTGCTGCTTTTGATGTTTTCTTTTTTGATTCTTTTTTTGTTTCTTTTAATCATTTTTGCTTGTGCTTTACACGTAGTATACTTTACTTTTACTTTTTTACTTGTTTCAGTCTTTTGACTGTGGCCATGCTGGAGCACCGCCTTTAGTCAAGCAAATCGACCCCAGGACTTATTCTTTAGAAGCCTAGTACTTATTCTATCGATCTCTTTTGCCGAACCGCTAGGAAATTACGGGGGACATAAACACACCAGCATCGGTTGTCAAGCGATGTTGGGGGGGACAAACACATACATATATATATATATATATATATACATATATACGACGGGCGTCTTTCAGTTTCCGTCTACCAAATCCACTTACAAGCCTTTGGTCGGCCCGAGGCTATAGTAGAAGACACTTGCCCAAGATGCCACGCAGTGGGACTGAACCCAGGACCATGTGGTTGTACTTACCACACAGCCACTCCTACGCCTATGGG
>NC_142931.1:119090741-119108241 GCF_046866305.1 Octopus bimaculoides
ACGATGAAATTATGTGCAATTCCAGCACCTCTTACTTCTTTGGAGTAGAGTGCACATATATTTTGAAACATATGTAGGAATTAAAGGAACTTATTGATTATATGCGTTTTGCTCTATTTATTATTATTCTTCATATCTACTCATAATACATCACTTTAACATCGTATTTCTACCTATTAAACGGGTATGATATCCCAGTTTTTGTGTGATTTTTGCTACCCTAGTAACTATTAACATATTTACATTATCAAAGTTTTAATATATATATATATATATATATATATATATATATATATATATACACACACACACACACACATATATAAAGACAGACAAACAAATAGACAGACAGACAGACAGATAGATAGATAGATTATGGAAGTAAAATCTCCATAATCCTGATAAAGGCTTTGGAGATATTTATGTATTAAAGGGACACTAATCACAAAACTGGTGTTAAGGTCTTATGATCATAAGCGTGCACACAGACACACACGTACACAGTGAGTTCTGCTCCATTTCCATCAATTCAACATCACCAGGGATTGGCTACTTTACTTCTATGATCAATACACAGCTAACGAAAAGCAAGAGTATTGATTATAATTGATTAATTTAAAGGGACAGTTCTTAGGTTTATTTATTTTGTTTTTGCCATTAAGATGTTTGTAAAATCTTTTTCCTGGATAAGTCTATCTCAAGCAGCATTCTCAGTCGATCTGGTAACTAATTTTGATATTTACATGAACTGAAGTCTCTGTAATTAAGTATATAGCTTCAAAAAAGCAAGTGTAAGGTGGGCTTGAATTTAAAATCTATGATTACTAAATATAGTAGAATAGCCTATTGATGTCACCACCTACACTTGAACTCCTAGACTCTGTTCTTTCATTTATTTGGAAAGGGGAACTTTCCCCGAAATATTATAGGATCATTAAATAACTTATATAAAAATAATACAATATCTTTTCTCTTTGTTTTCATTTATTGGCCTCGCCTTATATACTTTGCTTAACTCTGTTGCATTCAGATTATTCTGTCAAAGGTAATGCTTATTCATTCATATTGTCTGGAATTAATCGCACACTATCTTGTAGCTTCAATATTTTTATGATATGATTATTTATTTTTAGAATAACAGTGCATGGTAAGTATGAGAGGCCAGATCTGGCTGGTTTGAACATAAAACTGGTAGAATATTTGGGCCAGATATGGTTGATTTAAATGGTAAAAGGTTATCTCATCACCTGTACTCAATTATTTTAACAAACATTTACCCCATTTACACACTTCTTTTTATTCATTCTTTTACAGGTTTCAAGCTTTAGTTTATGGCCATGATGGAGCACTACATTTAAAGAGTAAGTCATTCATATACTAGAACGATACGTTAGCAATTATTTCAGCCTGCTACTTATTTCATCAAGTGTTACTTGTTAAACCATGAAGTTATGTGATATAAAACTTCACAACCAAAAACATTGTTTTTCTTTAAACTCGAGTAAGCATAAAACAGACACACACACACACACACACACACACACACACACACACACACACACACACATACACACACACACATGCATGTGTGCACACACACACACAAAACACGCACATTTAAATATGCACATACATACACATGGATTCTCCACAGTTTTCTTCAACCAAATATCATTCTCATGATATTAACTGCATTACTTTTGTAATTAAAACAACTTCCAACACAAACAACAACAACGACAACAAAAATGGAAAGAATAATAATTACAATTGATTAATTCTGAGTTATGTGTGAACGATCATGACAAACTCTTCATGACAAGCAAAATGTATGGACACTTATTTTTTGTCCTCATATTAGAGTCAAGTGGTTGCAAGAAACATCCAGACATCTTTTTGCTTGGATAAGAGTATCACGGCTGTTGTAGATTCGAACCTGGTACTGTATGTTAAGTACACACCCCACCCCCATCTCTTCGTCTCTTTTTGTACTCTCATGAACTTATCTGCCCACTCACCCTGTCTAGACTTTTGTTCCACCTCATTTACATAAAATACACCTTCATGTAACTTGAAGCTATGCCTTAACATGTCTTCCCCACATTCTCTCTTTCCTTCCTCTCTCTTTTTCCAACTGGGGTAGAAATGTATCTCCTCAACAGCAAGACATTCTGTCTCTCTACCACACTCTAACCTCTCATTATCTGGTATAAAGCCACCTCCCTCAATACTACTCTCCTCTCACTCAAAGGGGGCTTGTCTTACAAGTTACTTGGTGAACTTGTGGATGCTGCTATCACATAAAAAAAAGCATCCAGTATACTCTGTAAAGTGGTTGGCATTTGGAAGGGCATCCAACTGGAGAAACCATGCCAAAGCAGACAGTAGAACTTGGTGCATTCTTCTGGCTTGTCAGCTCCTGTCAAATTGTCCAACCCATACCAGCATGGAAATCAGATAGTAAAGGATGAAAACGAAGGAGATGAGTGCACTTGCTACCTATGGTAATGATAATGAGGTCCATTTGACAATGTTGAATATTTACAGTATTTACAGAACTGGACCATTTACAGTGAATCTTCTACATGAAGTGATGTGATTCAAAAATCACAAATGCCTTGCTCAGCCAACTGACATCCTAAAAGTTTTGATTAGCAGTAGCAGCAGAGGAAGCAGCAGCTTTTGACAAACGCAGTAAATGCAAGTACATATATCCATTAGCTTATTTCAAACCAAATAATTCCGTGATCAATAAAACATACTAAATTTAAACTCTAAACTATTCATCACAAATAGCTAAAATAGAAATTGTCTTTGTTCTGGTTTTCCCTTTTAAAAAATCAAAGATAGCAAGTGTCTAACATTGGAAAGTTGCTTTATTCTAAACTGACAGCTAAGGTAGAACCATATGCTTTGATATTATATACAATCCTCAACAGATCTAATGAATTCCGTTTGTAATGTCAAACTAAATCCTTCCTGTCAATTTATATACTCAACAATGGTTATTTTACAGCTACTTTACTGGGTTAGCTATAGCCTGATTGGTCAGACTCTTTCTTCTATTCTTCTTGCTCAATAGCTCTGCTCTGTTTAATCACATACTTAATTAAGAATTGCAGCAGACCTAACGTAATTAATTGCAAAACAAAAGTGATTGAATGTAGGCAAAAATAGTTTTGGGAAAATTGTTTGCCAGCATGCTACACTTTATCCCTTTTTGCAGTATAACTTTGACCTGCACTGGGAGTGGATTTCGTACAGGGCACTGAAAGCCAGTCATATATATACAATATACAAGTGTATGTGTGTGTATATATATATATATATATATATATATATGTATGTATTATGATTTCACTTAGGCATAGAGATACTGATAACCAGTTGTTAGAACTCAATAAACATATGCTTTAGCATTTGGTGAGTACGGAGTGTAATATTGGTTTCAAATTGTGGCACAAGGCCAGCAAGCTTGAGGGAGAGGAATCAGTTGATTATATGTCTGCAGCACTCTATTGACACTTATTTTATTGACTCAGAAAGGATGGAAGGCAAAGTTGACTATGGGGAACAACAACATGCCAAGCGAAACTCAGTATATGATATGCAACCTGCACTGATGGACGTATATGAGATGCAACCTGCACTGGTGGACGCAATACAACCAACCTGTACAATATTCCACTCATAAAGGACAGGTGTAGATGTAACGAACAGATATAATGGATGATCATTGTGTTGAATAAAGGTTGTGGGTAAATCCATTTTCCGTTTCTTTCATTCATTATATATATATATATATATATATATATATATATGTGTGTGTGTGTGTGTAGGGAGAATTCACAAAAAAACAAAAAACGAAGACAGGTGGTGGAGACAACAAACAGATGTATTAGTATAATGCTCGGGAAGTGAAAAAGTCTCTAACGTTTCGATCCTATACTCTTCAACAGAAAGGAACACAGAAAGAAACAAGGACAGAAAAAAGAATGTGTAGTGGCTATATATATATATATATATATATATATATATATATATATATATATATAAGAGGAAAAAGTTAAAAATAATGGTCATTACATATAATTCTTATCTGGAGCCCATCCATGGATTTATATTATAGAATTGTGATGAACCATAACTTGGGTCCCTACCAAAAGATTACTTGGAATTCTTCACTAATCTAAGTAATATTGTTAGCCTGGTATGCCAACAGAGAGCTTATGAAGTATTTTGCCCAGATTGATAATCCCTCACTATTTGTTCCATATATATATATATATATATATATATCTATGCATTACAATTTCAGCTGCATGCTTCATATCTCAGCTGAAAAAAAAATGATGGAGACCATATAGTAAAATACACTGTAACCTAAGAATAGTTATTCTATGATGTAATCTGATAATGTAAGTGAAAAAGAAAAAAGGAAAATCCCCAAAGCAAAATCCAGAGAACCAAAATATTCTGTTATAAAGAGAATCAACCATATTTTGACTATATTTGGACTTCAATATCATCTAAAGCCAGTTAGCTGTCTAGAATGGTTCAAGGCACTGACAACATAAACAACTAACTACCAAAAATACCAGGTGTTTAAAGGGGGGGGGTGCCAAAAGAAGGCCCCGCCATTATTTTTTAATTTTCTTTTATAGCCTGAATCATTTTTTTTTTCCAGTGTCTGTATTCCTGAATGTAATAGTCGTAACGGACAAACTGTGTGCTGCATAGGTGTGGGGGAATATACTCATTTGGCATAGACTGGTAGAGGTGAAGGAATATAGGGAGTGGTAAGTGAAAACTTCTTGTAGTGATGGGTGGTGGTGGTGGTGGTGGTGGTGGTGGTGGTGGTGGTGGTGAGGATGTTGGTGGCGATGGTAGAACGGAGGATGGTAAGATTTCCTATGATTTCATACTTGTAGTATTCTCCTACCTGAATTTCAGCTTAATTGAGGTGTTATTAACTCAAAGGTAAATACAGTTTTATTGCAGTATGACTAAAGATTTCAAGTCCCTTTCACCCTCAGCCTCACATAAACACACACACACGCGCGCGCGCGCACACACGATTACCTCTTCCTCTGCCGAAAGAAACAATTATACAATTATTCAATTAGGGGTTCTGAATTAGTCTGGTGGAGGTGGTGGTGGTGGTGGTGGTGGTGGTGGTGGTGGTGATAGTGGTGGTGGTAGATGTAACGAAGGAGATAGTACCAATGCTGTTACTGGCAGAAGATGAGGTGATATTAGGGAGTAATGACAGAAATAAATGTGGAAATGGTTTATTGAGGAAATGATAGCAATGCTTAGAGAATGCTGTTGATGATTTTAAATGATTTCAGCCGAGACCCATTAAAGCTGACCTTATTGCACCGGACATGGTTGACTGAACATTAGGTATCGACCCACAAGCGGTTCAGTACGACAGACGCATACTCGATTTCAAATTTGCTTTCGACATTCATGCACATTGGCAGTGGCGTCATCATCACTAGCACCATCATCATTATCATCATCTTCATCATCACTATTTAACATCCAGCTTTCCATGCTGGTAAGGGTTGGACTGTTTGACAGGATCTGATGATTTAAAGGATTGTGTCATTGCCCCAGTGCCTGCTTTGGATTGGTTTCTACAGCCAAAAGTTTTTTCTAACTCCAAGTACTTTACAGAGTGTACTGAGTACTTTCTTCATTAACACCAGCACAAGTGAGGATCACATCATAACATGCAAGGCCTATAACTCAGGGAGAATAGAGGAGAGAGTGGGTGAGGATTTAAGTTGGAGGGAAAAGGATAGTAAGAAAAGAGAATGAGAAAATATGGCAGGAGATAGTGAAGAGAGAAGGGATTAGAGGCAGGGGTTATTGAGAAAAAGAGAGTTCACAAATTGTCATTGTCATTAAGCCCCTGGTAAACTCTACCTCAATCACACCAAATTTTTACAGTTGTCTCCTACTCTTCCCTCTCCTCTACTATTCCTATATATTATCCCTGAACATTTGTTCCCATAAAATTTACTCCCTCATCTATTTTCTATCTATAGCTATCCCTCATTCTCCCATACACTCTTGAAACCTCTACCTGCCCCTTACTTCCAGTTCTCAGGTCTCCATTCACCGCTACTCCCCATATCTTGAGGGTCCACTCTGACAACTTATCACAACTATTTCTATCTCTTTCCAGCTCCATCCAACCACTCCTACCTTCTCTTCTGTAAAATGAGTTGCCATGTAACCCCGTTACAGCAGTGAATCTGTTCTGAACTCTTATCTCTCACTTTAAACCACCTTATCTTACAACATAGTGCTGCTTCCCTCTCTACTGTAGCTTGACTCTGTCGAAGAGGTCCCTTAGACTTGCAGGCTGCATAGTGACCTCATTAGTGCTGGTGCCATGAAGAAAAGCATCTAATACACACTGTTAAGAGATCAGTATGAGGAAAGGCATCCAGCCATGGGAATCATGCCACAACATTGGACATCTTAGAACTCACTAGATCCAGTCAAACTGTCCAACCCATGCCAGCATGTAATATGGACATTAATCCTTTAGTGTTCAGATTTCTTTGTCAAATGAAATGCTCATTTATTCACATTATTTTGAATTAACCATGTATTATCTAGTAGCTTCAATACGTCAACAGTGCGTTTATATATTTTTAGAATGACATTGTAGGATAAGTGGGAGAGGCTAGATCTGACCAGTCTGAACATAAAACAGGTAGAATATTTGGGCCAGATATGGTCAGTTTAAATGCTAACAGGTTAAATGATGACAACAACAGCGATGATGATGATGATGACGATGACGACGACGGTGATGATGTCGACGACGATAATGATGATGATGATGATGATGATGATGATGATGATGATGACAGTGGTGGTGGTGAATTGGACTCAGTCTAAACAATAAACAAGAATCCTTTCTGGATATGAACTCACTCCAACTGGTTTGGTATTTAGTCAAACACTCTATCTATTTTAACAGACAGTTATTCTACAATATGGATCATTGAAGGGAATTTCGTTTCCTTTTTTTTCCTTTTTTTTTTTTTTACTTTTTAACACATCTAGCAAATGCCACACTCTTCTTCTTCTTAGGCACAATTATGTTCTTGCACTCAATCTGTCCTTGTTTTCTTCTTCTTGTTTCTTGTCTATTCCTTCTCTCCTTCACTCCCTCCCAACCCATCCTACTCACATGTGCGAACACTCACACACACTCTCTCTCTCTCTCTCTCTCTCATGCACACACATACACGCATGCATGCATGTATATACACAAACCGACCCTCTATTTCGAAGGCAATTTACTTGCTTAACTGCTGGAGTTCAAAGTAATTGGATGTAACTGAAAGAAAACTTTATAGTGTGGAATTCCATTTGTGTGTGTGTGTGTGTGTATGTGTGTGTGTGTGTGTGTGTGTGTGTGTGTGTCTGTTTGTTTGTATGTATGTGTTTATACACACACATACATATGCATTAAAAAATGCATAAGCACTATGTATATATATATATATATAGATAGATAGATACATATGTATACATACGTATGAGTATATATATATAACTATGTATGTAAACCTCTCTCTCTCTCTCTCTCTCTATATATATATATATATATATATATATATATATATATATACAAACATATATATATACATACTTATGCATATATATATATATATATATATATATATATATATATATATATATATATATACATATGTATGTAGATACATAGATAATATATAGCCATCCAGTTGCACCAGTCCTCAGTCAAATCATCCAACCCATGCTAGCATGGAAAGCGGACGTTAAACGATGATGATGATATATATAATATATGCATGTGTGTGCGTATATGTCCTTGTCCGTGTACACATGTGTATACAGATGCAAGTATGGATGTGGGTTTAGAAAGTTTACTTCACAAACATGTGGTTCCATCTCACCATGTGGCACCTTGGGCAGTGTTTCGGCTACTAAAAATTTGGACCGACTAATTAGTGAAATTTGATACAGAAAAACTGTACAGAAAACCAAGATATGTGTATGTGTGCGCGTGTGTGTGTGTGTGTGTGTGTGTGTGTGTGTGTGTGTCCGGGTCTCTCCCCCGGTGATGCTGACACATCATATTAAAACATGCCCAGCCATTGCACATTTCTTCATATAAAAAAAAACAGGTAAATATACTCGTTATATGGAAACAAGTAATGGTCGTTGACAGGAAAAGCATCCAGCCAAAAAAAAAAACTGCTTCAGCGCAGTTTGTCTACTCTATGCCAGCATGGAAAAGCCATGTTAATTATAAGGGCATACAAATATGCCTGCCTGCTAGAAATAAGAGTTAAAACTCTCATTTAAACCACCAATAATAACAACACTGAAAATAACAAGAGACTGCAGTAGTCAGGTCACATATTATTGTTGTTGTTGTTGTTATCAACTATTTATATTAGTCTTGATAATAATAATAACAATAATAATATCTATATAAATATTTACTCCTTATACATACATATATATACATATATATATGTATGTGTATATATGTGTGGTAAGTAGCTTGCTTACCAACCACATGGTCCTGGGTTCAGTCCCACTGCGTGGCATCTTGGGCAAGTGTCTTCTACTATAGCCTCGGGCCGACCAAAGCCTTGTGAGTGGATTTGGTAGACGGAAACTGAAAGAAGCCTGTCGTATATATGTATATATATATGTATGTGTGTATGTGTTTGTATGTCTGTGTTTGTCCCCCCAACATCGCTTGACAACCGATGCTGGTGTGTTTATGTCCCCGTAACTTAGCAGTTCGGCAAAAGAGACCGATAGAATAAGTACTAGGCTTCCAAAGAATAAGTCCTGGGGTCGATTTGCTCGACTAAAGGCGGTGCTCCAGCATGACCACAGTCAAAAGACTGAAACAAGTAAAAGAGTAAAAGAGTATATATATATATATATATATATATATCATCATCATCATCATCGTTTAACGTCCGCCTTCCATGCTAGCATGGGTTGGACGATTTGACTGAGGACTGGTGAAACCGGATGGCAACACCAAGGCTCCAATCTAAATTTGGCAGAGTTTCTACAGCTGGATGCCCTTCCTAACGCCAACCACTCAGAGAGTGTAGTGGGTGCTTTTATGTGTCACCCGCACGAAAACGGCCACGCTCGAAATCGTGTCTTTTATGTGCCACCCGCACAAGAGCCAGTCCGGGGGCACTGGCAACGATCTCGCTTGAAATATATATATATATACATACATATACGTGCATATATGTATTTATATGTACATGAATACATGCAGGTGTGACTCTGTGTGTGTGCGTAGTGCATGTGTGTGTGTGTGTGTATGAATGCATGCATATATACATATATATATGTATATATACACATACATAGATTTGACGCCATTGTCATCGTTATAGATATAATGAACATGCCACAAATTTCATCATCATCATCATCATCATCACCACTAACAACATTTGTACTCTTCCAGAATCATATAATTTTTGTGAGACCACAACCTATACCATTGTAACCACCACCACTACTACCACCAGTACCATCACCATCACCACCACCACCACCACATCTACCACTGCCACTTTGTGTGACCAGTGTAAATTTATGTTAGATGACTATCTCTACCTTTACATAAGTGTTCATTTATTTCTCTCTCTCTCTCTCTTCATCTTCTTCTCTGACTGTTTGACTCTCCCTCTCTCTCTCTCTCAATCTCTCTCATTCTGTGTATGACTCTTTGTCTGCCTCACATCAGCTCTCTTTCCCTCCCTCCTTCTGTGTAGATCTCTCATTCTGTGTATGTCTCTTTGTCTCCTTTTCCTTTTCTTTCTCTGTCAGTTTGTCTCTCTCTCTCTGTCTCTCTCTCTCTCTCTCTCTCTCTCTCTCTCTCTCTCTCTCTCTCTCTCTCTCTTCACACAAGCATACACATTATACACATTCTTTTTGTTCTCACTCTCTACACATGTCTCTCATTTCTCTTAGTATCTCAAACTTCCTCTCTTTCTCTCTTGTTATCTTCCCCCACCCCACCTATCTGTGCATGTTTCATTTCTTATGTCACTATGTATTTCTTTCACATCCTCTTCTCTCTCTCTCTCTCTCTCTTTTTCACTTTCAAAATCCATCTTTCATTTTCCGTGTATCACATTCTCGTCTTCTTCTCTATTCCCCTACCTTTCTCTCTCTCACATTCTCTGTCTACTTCTGTTTTCCCTTTTCAATTCTCCCCACTTTTCTTTCTTTTAGCTTCTCAGAACTATTCTCCTTTCTAATTACTTTATGCTCCTCCTCACTTCTTCCCTGTTACATAAACATGTATCTCTCTGTGTATGTATTAACTACATACAAATATACATAGTACATATATTGTGGAACACGACCGTTACTACATAAACCTGATGATTGCATAATACATGAAAGTACTAGTTTATTTCAATACTGTGAAATTGGAAAAATTGGAAAATTTAGAAATAATAGAATGTGAAGATCAGACTAAGTTGGAATTTCATCTATTAATATATATACAGGGTGTGATGGGTAAATTGTTACCATTTTATATTTTTAATTTCGTACATGTGCATTGTTTGTTTTTGACTGTCAACTAAACAGTATAGTAGAGTTAGTTGGGCACTGCCTGTTAGAAAAACAGCACCATGACACAATTCTCTCAGCCAGAAATTGGGAAATGACATGCTGTACTACTTGGCATTTGTGCCAGAAGCTCCAGTACAAACATTTTAGAGGGTTTGGGTGTCATTCTGAGGACAGTGCAATCTGAGGACATGTACCGAGAGTGACAAAAATTAAACATCCAGTCAAGAACATGGTATTTGGAGTGATTACTTGTAATGGTGACATAATGTCCATTCATCTTCCCACAGGACTTCAGGCTCAAATGCCTGCAGGAGGTCGTGCTGCCTTGGGTGAAGAGGGTGGCTGCTGGAAGAACCTATGTGTGCACCATGCCACACAAGCAAGAGAACCCAGTCATGGCTGTCAGACAATTTCTGCAACCACATCACTCCTTACATCTGGCCACCTAACAGACTGCAACCCCCTTGATTATTATGTGTGGGATACAGTTGAGCAAGAGACCAACAAAACTCCTTGTAACATGAAAGATGAACGGAAGGCAAGGATTACGGCCGCATTGACCAACTTAAACAAGGAGACCGTCCAGAAGAGTTGCAAGAGATTCTGAAGTCACCTGGAGGCCATGGTCGAAGCCAATAGCGATTTTATTGACTAAATTTACTCTTTAGTATTTTAAGATATTTTCATGTAATTTTGGTAAATATATATGTTAAAATAAGGTGTCAGTGTTATTTTCATTTTTGCATAATTTAAACAACAGTTTATTCACCACATCCTGTATGTATCCAAAAGTTAGGGAATGGAGTAGATAAAATCCGGACTATATATGTTTCATAATGAGCAGACTTTCAGCAGTAGTAAATGTCCAAGCAAGGTGTATACCACAGGCTGCTCTTTAGGCCAAGGGTATTTTGATAATATGAAGTTTACTTCGTTATTAGGAGGCCCATGTTAACACACGGAAGATTACATATATTGGTAGAACCTAATTTGCTCTCTTACTACTGGCAGTGCTCCAGCATGGCTGTAGCCTAAGGGCTGAAATGTATAAAAGAACAAAAGAAAAAAAAATATATATATATATACATAGGCACAGGAGTGGCTGTGTGGTAAGTAGCTTGCTTACCAACCACATGGTTCCGGGTTCATTCCCACTGCGTGGCATTTTGGGCAAGTGTCTTCTACTATAGCCTCGGGCCGACCAAAGCCTTGTGAGTGGATTTGGTAGACAGAAACTGAAAGAAGCCTGTCATATATATGTATATATATGTGTGTGTGTGTGTCTGTGTTTGTACCCTCAACATCGCTTGACAACCGATGCTGGTGTGTTTAGGTCCCCGTAACTTAGCAGTTCAGCAAAAGAAACCGATAGAATAAGTACTAGACTTACAAAGAATAAGTCCTGGGGTTGATTTGCTTGACTAAAGACAGTGCTCCAGCATGGCTGCAGTCAAATGACTGAAACAAGTAAAAGAGTAAGAGTATATGCACAGATTTAAATGTGAGCTACTATCAGTTATATTCTTTGATAGTACAATGATTGAACAAGCTTGTAGAGGTACCACGTTCTATTATGTAATCTGTCAAGCTCAAATTGTTTACTTTAAGCTTTCAAGATTGTATGATAGTACACAGCACACTATACAAGCTTGAATGATTATTGTGGTATCCGAGCATGAAACTTATGGTAGCTCACAATTAAATCTTGTGTATTTAAATGATATCTATCTTTCATTTGATGGAGTACTTTTTATTGATTCTCCACCGCAATAATGGAATGGTTTACCATATATACACAAGAGTGAATTCCCTGAGATATCTTTTGCATGAAGAACATATAGTTAACTGCAGATGACCGTACTTGAAGCAGTGAGCCAAAAATTTTAACTGTAAGTTGCCAAAAATTCATTAGTGTTAATGAAAATGGAGATATGCAACGAGTGTATATGTACATGTGTATGCTGTGTGTATGTGTGTGTGCTGTGCGTGTGCTGTGTGTGTGTATTTGTGTGTGGGGTGGGGGTGGGGGGTGCAGTATCTGCTGGTTTTTGTTAGCTATAATGATGACACCAGACATATTTTAGTCTTATTGGGCCACCCTAGATTAAAAACAAATAAGAAAATAGATGACACACAAAGGTATGTGATTGTGGAAACATATAAACAATATAAACATAGGTGCAGGTGTGGCTGTGTGATAGGAAACTTGCTTCCCAACTACATGGTACAAAGTTCAGTCCCACTGTGTAGCATCTTGAGCAAGTGTCTTCTACTATAGCCTCAGGCCAACCAAGGCTTTGTGAGTGGATTTGGTAGATGGAAACTGAAAAAGAAGCCTACTGTCTATATATGTGTGTGTATGTGTGTGTGTGTGTGTGTGTTTGTATGTTTGTGTCTGTGTTTGTCCCCCATCACCACTTGACAACCGGTGTTGGTGTGTTTACATCCCCTAACTTAGTGATTCGGCAAAAGAGACCGATAGAATAAGTACTACACTTCAAAAGCCCCGGGGTTGATTTGTTCGACTAAAACCCTTCAAGGTGGTGCTCCAGAATGGATACAGTCAAATGACTGAAACAAGTAAAAGAAAAAAAACGAATATATATATATATATATATATATATATATATATATATATATATATATATATATATATATATATATATATATATATATATATGCCTTCGAAATGTGGAGTAGATGGACAGGGACAACTGACGAAGGGATATGCTCTTTATGTTGCATGTCTCATTTCTGTTTGTTTGTTTTTTTCGTTGTTTGAAAAAAGTTCGTTTTTATGTTTTCGTTTTCCGTTTTTCATTGTGTTTAACATCTTTTTGATGTCCTGTACCCATATATGCATGTATGTATACATATAGATGTAGGTATGTACATATATGTATGAATATATGCATATATATATATATATATATATATATATATATAGATAGATAGATAGATAGATAGATAGATAGATAGATAGATAGATAGATAGATATATATACATATTGTATATATAGTCATTTAAATGCCCAGATGGCTCACAAGAAGTATTATCTCTCTTGCTTGACCTCCCCACCCTGGCAACTGTATCATCTTTAATACTCCTGCTTTTTTCCCACCCCACTCTTCTTCATTCCTCTTTCTCCGCTGACTCATGGTTCCTTGCTCATTCACCCTTCAACCCTACACATTTTGGCAGTCTACCTCTCTGTCTACCCTTTCTCCTCCCCATAAAACCTTGCAAGCTGATTCTTTAACTTATCTTCTGCATTGCAGAGCTGTCTAGGCACCTTATTGCCTTTATCTATCTCTTGAAGCTCCTACTGCTCATTTTCCCTCTCGCTCTCTTCCCTTCCCTTACAAGATGTGGATAGCCATGTAGGTCTTCTACAAGAACCTGTACTGCCTCCCCAACCCTTCCCATTGTTCAGTTCTCTCATTCCCTACCTTGAAGTTCTCCCCCACCACCCATATTTGTTGTTCTGCTAGCTGCATGGCAAGTGGATGCACATGGCTTAGAGATTAGGGTGCTGAACTCATGAGCGTAAGATTGTGGTTTCGATTCCTGAACTGGGTGACTCATTGTGTTTTTGAGCAATACACTTCATTTCACGTTACTCCAGTCCATTCAGCTAGCAAAGTTTAGAAATCCTGCGACAGACCAGCGTCCCATCAAGGTGGGGAATTTATATGCCATGGAAACCAGCCCTTATGAATTAGCATGACACAAGAAGGTAACTTTACCTTTACCTTTGTGTAGCTGCATGGTAACCTCAGTAGTGCAAGTGGCACAAAAAAAAAAAAGACACCCAGTCCATGTTATAAGGTGGTTAGCATTAGCAAGGGCATCCAGTTACAGAAACCATGTCAAAACACACACTGGAGCACAATGCAGTCCTTGGATACATTGGATCCTGTCAAACCATCCAACCCATGCCATTAAGTGATGATGATGATGATTATGATGATGATGATGATGATGATGATGATGACGATGATGATGAGATATGCATATGTATATATTGTTTGCATATATATTTAATATTCCTTACAATGGTACCTTGGTTTCATAAGTCCATTTCCTACTCATCAAAGAAAATTTTAAAAATCAATTTTATGAAATATGTGATATAAATAATACTCTCTCTGTAAAAAACACAGAATATATCTGTATACTGGATTGTAATCTTCTTGGATTTTCTATAATTTTTATTGAATTTTCTTTTATCAATCTTGGTCTATTCAATCATTAGATTATAAACTTACACATACACACATGCAGGGAGAGTTACAAGTGTGTATGGATATGCACACAGGGAACAACTCAATAGCTCTTTCTGGTTAGATGGCTGAAGTTTAGGAGCACTGAGAACAATCTGTCTATGGTACTGAATACCAAAATAAGCATGCCAACTAGGGAACCTCTGCATTGTTGCTTAGTCAGCTAGAAATGCAGTAAAATCTCCCTTAAATCACATGCTACCGTCTTGAAAAGAACTTTAAATATGATACATTGAATAACATGACCCTAGATATACTGTCTGAAAAATGAAAAAAACAAAATAGGACAGCCATGGTTGGAATATTCTTTGATTGCAGATATGCTTTGTAAGACTGACCCAAGGCTAAACAATATGAACTAGAGCCAATGGTGGTTGGAGTAGAAAAGGAGAAAGACATCATTACTCACTGGTTACTGCAGTAAGAAGCACTGGCCCTGATGTTTGCAACATAGTGGACTCTACTAAAAGTACTCAAGGCCTTCAGTGGCTCTCAACCAGGGTCCATGTGACCTTTTGGTGGTCCATATGAGCAAAATAGTAAATTGGGAATCCACTGTAGTATTTCAAGGGTTCTATGCAAGTGAACATGTGAAAAGCAAAATAGGAATTTTGAAAGAAATAACTATTCAAGTAGTTTTTAAACATCGAATGGCAACAGAGGCCCACCAAAATTAAATAGTAAATTTGGGATTCACAGTAATATTTTAAGGGCCAATTAAAAAATTTTGCTTTTGATGTATTTATTACAAGAAACAGTCATGTTTCTTTCTTGAATGTTTTACATGGTTCAACATGTTTCCAGCCACTGAAACATGTTCTCTCAGTGAGTGCTACAGAAAACTTACGCAAGTGATTGGATGAAAAACAAAATAGGAATTTTGAAAGCTGTATCTATAAAACTAGTTTTTAAACATCGAATGGCAATGGGGGTCCACCAGAATAAAATAATAATCAAAGGGGTTCATAGGTAAAGCAATGATTGAAAACCACTAGGTTAGATGGTGGTGTTTTAAACCAGGCACCATGTCAAATCCGTCATCTAATGCGTCCATGTTTCATTGGCATAGATTCCAAAGGAAGGTTGACAAGATAAAGACATTGTGCAGGTGAACTTTTGCTAGCAGTTGAACAAAAATTGATGGAGTGTACGTAAATAATAAAGCTTCCATAGATGTTTCAGATAATCATGGAAATCAAAGGCAGGTTTTTGTATATTTTCCTTTTTATTTTCTTTCTTTATTCTTTAAGTTTCTAAAGAGTTATATTCAGTGAAAATAACACCTATTATATTGTAGTTTGCTATCATTGTCATTATCTCTATCTGTTCTTTTGGATGCGCTACAGTAAAATAACACCTACATATATATATATATATATATATATATATATATATATATATATATATATATATATATATACATATATATACACATATATATAATATATATATATATTTTGTAAATTCTCCCTATGTATAATATATGTATATATATATATGTATATAATATATATGTCCTCATCATCATTATCATATATACATGTATATATATATATATATATATATATATATATATATATATATATATATATATATATATATACACATATATATAATGAGAAGAGAGACTGGCTGTTAGGGAAGGAGAAAGGGAGATAGGCACATAGATGGGAGGTTTAGAGATATATAGATATGTAGGTAGATAGACAGAGGGAAAGACAGACAAACAAAATGATAATGAACCGATAGAAGATAGGAGAGTGGATTCAAATATCAAACGTAAGTATTTTCTGTTTGTCTATCCATAGGCAGCAATAAAAAAAAAACTAAACACAACATGAATAGGTGAATATTGCTATTGATTTTTTTTCCAGGAGTAGAAACAAGAGCTGTGACACTCACACTCACATCCATATCCATATATATATACATACATTTTATAGATGCTGATGATGTAACAGATAAAGGTTTAAATGGTGAGTATCACTAATGAGAACTAAACAGCAAACTTCAGATTAAAAGCTCACTTTTATGGAATGATATCTGTAATACATACATACAAACATACATTCTTTTACTGTTGTTAGCTATTGGTTCAAATTTTGGCACAAGGATACCAATTTTACAGGAAGGGGGTAAGCTGATTACATCAACCCCAGTACTTTACTGGCACTTGTTTCATCAACCCCAAAAGGATGAAAGGTAAAGTCAACCTCAGTAGAATTTGAACTCAGAACGTACAGACAGACAAAATACTGATAAGCATTTTGCCTGGTATGCTAACCATTCTTATTTCTTTATTGCCCACAAAGGGCTAAACATAGAGGAGACAAACAAGGACAGACAAAGAAAGGGATTAAGTCGATTACATTGACCCCAGTGTGTAACTGGTACTTAATTTATCAACCCCCTAAAGGATGAAAGGCAAAGTCGACCTTGGCGGAATTTGAACTCAGAACGTAACAGCAGACGAAACACTGCTAAGCATTTCGCTCAGCATACTAACGATTCTGCCAACACAGCCTTAAACTGTTCTTAGTTATTAGACCATAGATTGTGGCCAAGCTGG
>NC_142931.1:119113241-119125741 GCF_046866305.1 Octopus bimaculoides
AAGAAACAAAGGAAGAAACATACAAACAATATTGGCTGTACATCTTATAAATCTACAATTAAGATCTTATTATATTTTTCATAGTACAACCATATTGGCCATTTATGAAATATGCAAGCCTAAGTATAAACAGCTGCATGCATTCACATATGCATGGACATATTTACATGAATATACAAAAACAAATGCATCATTATAATTTCGTTTTTATTTATGTTTTGGTTTGATCTGGAATAAGAGGCAATAGGTAGGTGGAACTGTCAAGCCCTGTAAGGCAATTCCCCTACGTAAAGGCTACTCCAGAGTAAAACCTACAAATTGCTGGTCACCACAGCCATTTTAGCCTACTGAGCCATTGTGGTCAGTGTTCCAAGTCCAGAGTGGGATCAAATTGCGCAAACTGACTCTTACTTTAAAACTGTTAAGTGCAAGCTGAAAGAAAGGCCTTGCAGTGTGAAGAATTGGTTCAAACAGCCACTTGAGGGTGAACCACTTTTCCTTGTGACCTTTGGTCATAAAAATACTGCTGTCATTGAGAGGCTATGTCCATAGCCACTGTGGAATCTCTTAGACTGGTGTGACAGTTGTTTTGCTTGAATTACTGTGAGTCAGCAGCAGGAGAGAAAATATATGCAAGCATGGAGGAAATCCAGAAAGTTGCATCTCCTAAGATGAACGCCTGAGGATTGTGGTCACTGCAAGGCTTAGGTGGTTTGGAGACAATTTTTCATGGTGAGAGGAGGGCTGACTCTCTGAGTCAGTCATGAGTGCCAGAATGGAGGTAGCGAAGATAATATTCTCAGATGATCCTGTACCTAAACCCAACAGTTTGGTGAACTGAGGTACATAAGATAAATTGCACTGCTCATATGTAGAACAAAATATATTCTGTAGATTTGAACTCAAGATCTGAGGTAACACTCTTAAATGAACTAATATTTCTATATCATCTAATATAATGTTGTTCTACTTGTCTCTTTTAGTCATTTCCCTTTTCCACATCCTATAAGTGATTAAATATTGGCATTCTTTTCTAGAAATTTTATACAGGAATTTAAGAAAAAAACAAATTATAATTTTTCTCTATCTACTAAAATAGCAATGTAAAATTACTTTTTTCTAAGTGTTACATGAAATCTTCCTTCTGTTTTTTTTCAAAAATTACAAATAGGATTGGTAGACACATATTTATTTAATGTACAAATTAATCTAATTGTTTCTAATTTAGCCCAAGGACAACAATTTCGAGGGTTGGGGGAGCTACATGATTACATTGACCCTAGCACTTGACTACTACTTCCTTTTATCAAATCCCCCTTCTCCACCCCACCACCACTACAAAAAAAAAAAAAAAGATGCAAGGCAACTTTGACAGGATTTGAACTTGAAGTGCAGAGAACAATTACTGCAAAGCAATCTATCTAATACTCTAATGACGCCGTAAATCAATTAGTCTAAAAATTATTTAATAATAAATAAAGTTAGTTCCTAAGGCAATGAACTGTCAAAGATGGTGAAGTGATGGAGTCATTAGAAGATCAAATAGAATGCCTTGTGGTGTTTGTTCTGGCCCTATGGACCCTCAGTTATAGCCCATCAGGGAATCCTTTATTTGTTGTCCTTCTGTTGTCGATAAATAAATTACCAGTCCAGAACAATAGATTAGTGAAATTAATAGAACATTGCATAGGAAGCTTTGTAGTATCTATTTCAACTTTTTGCATTCTTCCTTCACATTTCATTGTCTATCGTTGGCCTTCTCATAGCACCAAATGGGTCCCTTAAGACCTTGCTAACAGAGACACAGAGACAGACCTCCAATGTCAAACAGAATGGTACGTATTTTGGTTGAATAACTGTCATATCAATAAAAACATGCTTATATGCATAAAGCAGGATAAAAGCAAGGAGAGAAAATAAAAATATTTGATTCTTTAAAGTCTGTCTGGTGAGAGACAAATACATGGTTCAAATCCCATCAGTGAAGTCTCTTTTCTGCCTCAAATTGCAAATTATAATTAGATTTATGTTAAAGTCTTTTCCATCCTATTATAAATGTGATGTAAACTGAAAGACAAATGCTTACAATGATCAGAATTTTGTATTATGAAACTCTGCAGCTGAGTTTGCTAATATAAATATAACCAACTGCAGAGTTAATATCCCAAAAATGATTGGATGAATAACATACATAGGTATACACACACACACACACACACACACACACACACACACACACATATATATATATATATATATATATATATATATATATATATATATATATATATATATATATATATATATATATATATATATATATATATACATCTATACATATACATTCATATATATCAATATATCTATCTACCCATATATCTATACACACATATATATACATATCAATATATATAAGAGTATGTTTATAATGTAAATACAAGACCAATAGCTTTGAAGGGGTTGTTAAAGGTTGATACTTAAATATCATTCCATGAGATTAAACAGGTGAAAGATAAATAAATCCCTTTCGGCATACAATGCCAATATACATAAGATAACATTCCCAGAAGAGCTGGTACCTAAACCCAAAAGCTTGGTGAACTGAGATATATAAAATTAAGTGAACAGCCCAAATACATAACAAAATACATTCAGTGGATCTGAACTCATGGTCTGCCAATACCATATCCACTTTGCTATTATGCTTCTCTAAAATGTAAAAAACATCATCATCATCATCGTTTAACGTCCGCTTTCCATGCTAGCATGGGTTGGACGATTTGACTGAGGACTGGTGAAACCAGATGGCTACACCAGGCTCCAATCTGATTTGGCAGAGTTTCTACAGCTGGATTCCCTTCCTAACGCCAACCACTCAGAGATTGTAGTGGCTGCTTTTATGTGCCACCGGCACGAGGGCCAGTCAGGCGGTACTGGTAACGGCCACGCTCAAAATGGTGTATTTTATGTGCCACCTGCACAAGAGCCGGTCCAGAGGCACTGGGGACGATCTTGCTCGAAAATCCTTACACATGTCACGGGCACAGGTGCCAGAAAGGCGATGCTGGGCACAGGTGCCATCCCGATTTTGCTTTCGCTTGCCCCAATAAGTCTTCGCAAGCTGAGTTTCATGTCCAATGAAGGAGACGACGTTGGCATGGGTGCCAGTCATCGAATTTAAAGAAGATAGTAATTATCTTTTGGTACCAATAAGTACTGGAACTAAACAGCCTGATGTGGCTTACAAGGACCAGTACTTAGCTCTAGTCTTAAAGTGTTAAGCTTAAACTAATGAGAGTAACTTCTGTGTAGTCACTCGAAATAGAAGTCAAATCTCCCATGAATCATATCCTAATGTTTTTTAAAAGAAAAGGAATGTCACTTTGGATAATGTAATCTTAAATGTACTGGAAATAAAATGTGAATGTCATTGTTGGAACATTTTTGGCCATTTATTTACTCACTCAGAGCTAACCTACAACAACAATTAATGCTCTCGTGTTTTATAGTCACATTCACATCAAGGTTGCTTTATAGAAATACATATATCAAGCCTAGTTTTTGAGTGGTTCATTATTCTATCAACTTTGGAAGGATGAAAGACAGATTTGGCCCCAACAAGATTCAAATGTAGAACATAAAGGGGGCATAACAAAAGACTGAAAGATATTTTGTCTAGCTCTCTAATGTTGAGTTGATGTTTCATTGTCTTGACATCATGTGACAAATGTAAACAAGTGTCACTGTCATAAGGAATGACCTTCATTTCCAGTTTGCAGTGAAAACATCTCTGGCCATATGGAAGTTGGCCTAACTTAGAAACAGGCAAGGGTTGGTGACAGGAAGAGCATCTGGCCATAGAAAATCTGCCTCAACAAATTATGTTTGACCCATGCAAGTATGAAAAAGTGGATGTTAATATGACAACTAAAAAAATTAAATGCATGAATACACAATGAAATACTGTGAGCTAATTTGAACCCAGAAACAATGAGCTGGTAGTCCAATAACTGCTTGCCCATTTAACTTCCATATAGACAATATGTTATCATGATGCCATAATTGATAAGTCTGTTATTGATTTACCATTAGAGGTTAGTAATAGTTAATGCTGTTCCTCTATCTACATTAATATGAAATATATCGTTACAATTTAATGTTGCATATAAATGCATACCATTTGTCACAAAAGGCTACACAACACAAATATGTAGTGGAGAAAGACAGTTGTTTGAATAAACCTCAGTATACGGCTGCTAATTATTTTATGAACTCTAGAAGAGGGAAATGGTAAAGTGAGCCCTCGATGGGAAAATTAACCTCCCCACACTCCCACCCACACCACAACCATTTCTGCCTCCAACTGCACTTAGCTTATTTTATCAACCCAAGTTGGATGAAAGGCAAAGCTAACTCCCGTTGGATTTGGATTTGAAATAAGACTATAAAGAACTTGAAACATGTTGACTCATATATATTAGCAACAGAGGCAGTATTAATACTATGAGGTAGAATTTATCCCCACTTAAATGTAGATGTTCTGTTAGAATAAACTATACTGTGATAAATGTTATGAGAGAAACTCTCATATTGACTTTTGCTGTAACATGCACTCTTGTTTATATCGCTAATGGGGAGATAAATCCCTACCATCTTCAGGACTGAGACCACCAGATCATGTGATGTCAACCTTCTTTGGCTGCTGCTATCTCTAGCAGTCAATCGTCCATCATTGACACAAAACATACATGATTTAGTGGGGATGAATATTACCTCTCAGTAAGATGTGTATTCTGATGCTCTAACAATTCTGTTAATTCGATAAAAGCAACAGGCCAGTGCGGAAGTCTCTATATGGTTGCTTAACCAACTAGAAATAGCAGCTAAATGTTCAAATGACACACTCAGCTATCCATTTCAAGAAAAAAGATAAAATGAATAGAAGGGTGTATTGAATATGCACCTGGAAAAAAAAAAGAAGGTAGGGCAACACCAGCAACAACAACAATGTTGTATAATGATGATGATGGTAATGATGATGATGAAAGCAAATTACCATGAAGTAAAACAACAAAAGTAAAAAAAAAAGGGGGAAAAATCCCCCTTAAGTGGTGATGTTAAGTAATAAAGTGTTTTTATATCTAATTCACAAAGTAGACAATTGTAACTGTTTGTAACCATGGCGATAATAAAAATGGGAGGAGCAGGAAGAGGAGAAAAAAAGAGTAGGAGGAAGGGGAGGAGAAGGCGGAGCAATATTGCAATATCTAAGAATATTATACTATTCCGTTTTTTTTCTTCTTTCTTCATATTTTTTCGCATTTTTCTATTTCCTCCTCCTCCTCTTCTTCTTCCTGCCCTTCTTTTTCTTTTTCTTTCTCTCCAACCCCAATCCCCTCCTTTCCATCCACTCCCTACACATTTTGTTTTATTTTTTTCAATACAAACAGATTTATTGAATAAGCGAGGCCACGGAGTAAAAATGTCTGGGTTTTCTAAATAGCTTTACAAATCAATCAGTACAGATGGCAAACACCAAAAAGAAAGATGAAATAAGCAGGTTATTAAAAAAATACATGCATTTTACAGACATATTTAAAAAAAAAAGAAAATTATTTTTCCTTCTTCATTTATATATGTGTGTACATGTGCATGTGTGTGTGTGTGTTTGGTTTATATTTGCACTTAACTTAAACACATGTGTATGCACACATCTGCAAATGTAAGCAAACAAACAAACACGTACATTAACACCTGAATAAACATTTGTACTATGCTGCCCAAGACGGCAGAGAAATCTCACTACATGGTCACCTATCATGCTAGTAATAGCAACAAAATCTCCTTTGAATTATACGTACATACATACATACATACATACACCCATATATACATACATGCATACACACACATATGTATACACAAATTCTTTTATTCTTTTATTCTTTTACTTGTTTCAGTCATTTGACTGCAGCCATGCTGGAGCACCATCTTTAGTTGAACAAACTGACCCCAGAACTTATTCTTTGTAAGCCTAGTACTTATTCTATCGGTCTCTTTTGCTGAACTGCTAAGTTACAAGGATGTAAACGCATCCGCATCAGTTGTCAAGCGATGTTGGGGGACAAACAGACACACAAACATATACACACACATACATATATATATATATATATATATACATATATATATATATATATATATATATATATATATATATATATATATATATATATATATATATATGAGATCAACAAAAATTTAGATTCAGGTGAATAATATGGTACGTAAGTTTAGGCACCAGAATTTAGTACAGTATTATCCATACAATTTCAAAGTAAGGTGATTAAAATCAAAATAAGAAACAAGCAAGGATATCCAGAGGTAATGCAGTACGATCGTTTCATGCAACTCCATTTAATTGAACAATGTAATCATTACACCAACTTAAAAATGCAGAGCATTCCTGATTGGATGTAGGGTATAATGAATTTGCATGGAGTTCTATGCAAAACTCACCTGTTATGCTTATTCAAAATATCAACTATATATATATATAAATCAAAAACAGGAAGGCACAGTAAAGTGCAAAACACAACCAAAATTGGGCTCAGTAATGGACTCCAGAACCTGCTCTGATATCCAATATCAAAAGATGCTGGGCACAAAGCCTGGGATTAGGCTACAGTGCTTCTTATGTAATCATTTTGGTATTTTGTTGAAGCATGTGTATGTCCTACAAAACTTTGGATAACACACTGTTTTCTGATCATTATTTATATATATATATATATATATTTGCTCATATGACTTAAATAAATGGAGTAGCATGAAACGTGCATACTGCAATAATCTTTAAAATCCGTGTTGCTTTTTTTGATTTTATATATATATATATATATATATATATATGTGATTATGATGATGTTGATGGCAACGATGATGATGATGACGTCAACGGTGACGACGATGATGATGATGATGATGATTAAAATATGTATTAAATGAGTTTTAAAGAAATAGCGATGGTAACAACAAAATTTGAACCCAAATGCAGTAGTCCAAGCTAAAAGAACATTTCTGTTTTGAAATGGTACCCATTGACCTGTTGAGAGTCTTTAGCATAAATATTATACAATATTAGTGAGATGTTACGGACCACAGTTAAGGATTCAGCACTTTCCCACCAAAATGTGGTCAGTCAACAGCAACTCACTTGCTTCTCCACATGTTTGTACTTGCATGTGTGTGTGTGTGTGTGTGTGTGTGTACAACACCTTAGGGGAATGTCTTCAAATCATAACCTTGGGTTAAGCCAGGTGAATCAAGCCAGGTGAATGCGATTAATTCTCATATCATCATCATCATCATCATCATCATCATCATCATCATCATCATCATCATCACCATCACAATCATCATCACTATCATCATCATCATCATCATCATTTATCATCCATCATTCCATGTTTGCATAACTCAGATGGAATTCATTGAAGCAGACTTTCTACAGTTGGACAGACACCCTTCCTGTCACCAACTCTTACTTGTATATGTATGTAAATTATATGTATGTGTGTATGTGAGTATACATGTGTGTGTATGTGCATGTATGTGTGTGAGTGTAATTTGCATGCATATGTACAAATGTGTGGGCGAATGTTTGTCTTGACCAGGGACATATATTCCAGGTGTGCTAGGGGTATGCTACACACCCATCAAAAATGGCAAATTAATTATAAATATCACCAGTACCCGCCTGACTGGCCCTCGTGCCGGTGGCACGTAAAAGCACCCACTACACTCTTGGAGTGGTTGGCCTTAGGAAGGGCATCCAGCAGTAGAAACTCTGCCAAATCAGATTGGAGCCTGGTGTCGCCTCCTGGTCCACCAGTCCTCAGTCAAATCGTCCAACCCATGCTAGCATGGAAAGCGGACGTCAAATGATGATGATGATTAAGCTTACTTATTAATTTAGTTACAAATCTTAATGGAAAAGTTTTGTCATATACCCCCTGCTTGAAATTTGCTAGCATTGGGTATGGTAGCACAACCAATACAGCAATCATCATGCACCACTGGTCTTGAAATCACACAATAGTTATAAATGAATATTGTCATCATACAAGCTATGTCCTTCTTTTCCAGTCATCCATGAAAAAATGTTCAGATATTGGAAAAAGTTACCTAACACAGAAAAAGGAAAAGATTGGTGTAAGGCAGTTGCATCTGGCTGCAAAAAATCTGCCTCAACAAATTTCACCTAATCCATGCAAGTATGGCAAAATGGATGTTAAAACAATAACACTGTGAGTATAAAACATTGATACAGGGAATGATGTATAGCAGAAACAGAGTAGAACTTTCCATAAATCAAACACCAGACTAATTGCTTAAAAATAAACTGTTGATCACCTTAAATTAGAGGCATTTCATTTTTTTCTTCTTTCTTTCTTTCTTTCTTTTTGTAAATTAATGATTTTTATTTCTATGTTAGTGGAACTCTTCAACTCATGTCTGGAAATCACTTTCCTAATTCAAGAACATTCAAGAATATTTATTTCAAATGTTAGGAGATACAATTTCAAAAACCTCAACAGAACACTATAATTAGGTGTGTGTGTATGTGCATGTGTGTGTACATACATATGCATACATATACACACACACATGTATATACATATACATATATAAATATATATGCACACATACACATATATATATATGTTGTGTGTGTGTGTGTGCATAGGCATTCCATAAATTTGAAACATGATCCAAAACAAAATATGGCAGAATCCAGGTAGAAGGTTTCATAAATCAAACAACCGACTGACTACTTAAAAGCAAGCATATGTGGCTTTAAATGCGAAGAATTTAATAATAATTTTCTTTTTTTTTTTTCTGATTAATATATTTATTTTCCCATACACCTGATATTGTGAGCACGTACATACTAGTTCTGAATTCATTAAATAACTGGATGTGTGTGTGTGTGTATGTGTAAAGAAATTAGAATTATATATATGTGTATATGTATATGGTTCTTTCTCATCAGATATTAGGAGATGGATGTGTCTTATACACTCATGAAACTATAAGTCATACAGAACCAAGTCACTGGGGTTGATGCTATTGACTACCATTCCCCCAAAATTTCAGGTCATGTGCCTATGGAAGAAAAGGTTATCATTACAATTATTATTAAGTTGACGAGCTAACAGGATCGATAACATGCTCGGTGAAATGCTTGGCAGCATTTCGTCCGTCTTTACATTCTAATTTCAAATTCTGCTGTGATTGACTTTGCCTTTCAAACCTTTTGAGGCCGATAAATTAAATACCAGCCAAGTACTGGGGTCAATTTCTGGCCTTGTGCCTATAGCAGAAAGGGTTATTATTATTGTTAGAAAAGCAAGCCAGCAAAAACATTGAAGTCAATAAAATAAGTACCAGATGAACACTGGGGTCGATGTGATCAACAAACTTTCTTCCCCAAAATTTCAGGCCTTATACTTGTAGTGGAAAAGATCATCATCATCTTCATCATCATTATCACCACCATCATCGTCATCACCACCATCATCATCATTATTAAAAAGCCTTCTTTTCTTGCTATCACCTTGAGCAGTTCACATGCCTTTATGATTCTGTGAGATATTTTGGGGGGGGCGTTCAAACTTCTGACATGTCTAACTAATTTAGATAGGTCTTGGGCAACGATCCAAAATGGTCAGGCTAAGTACAAGAAATCAGACCTCCACGTTAAAAGATTAGACATGGAGCTAGCTTACCCCATTTCTGTAAATACTAAATATAGTTATGGATAACTGCAAAAGAGAACATAAAAAGTGCAGCAGACACAGGAAACTGGCTATATGATCAAATTTGATAAACGAGCAAATGTTTGAAAGCTAAATCTCCTTATGCCAAAAATGAAATCTAAAATATATATGCCAATATTTAGTTATGAGTACAAAGTAATATATCAGTTTTGCTTTAAAAAGAAAAGAGGACACTCTGCATAGAAGGAGAGAGAGAGAGAGAGGGTGTGTGTGAGAGAGATAGTGAAAAATGAATAATTAATTGTACATGAGATGCTGAGACATTTGATTGGATAAAGTATTTGATTCTCAACTTTCTCTGAATAAATTGGTGCAGGTTCCGGATGCCAAAACTGACTTCGACTGTGCTGATGCCGTGAGAAAGGCACTCAGTCCATTCTGCGAGGTGGTTTGTGTTAGGAAGGGTATCCAGCCATAAAAGCCATGCCAAAACTGACACAGAAGCCCGGAGTAGTCTTCTGCTTGGCCAGCTCCTGTCAAACTGTCTAACCCATGCCAGCATGGAAGACAGACATTAAATGATGATGATGATGATGATGATAATTACAACAGAGATATGGTAACAAAAGGGTTAGGAGAATAGGGAGTGTACTTGACCAAATCTTTAGATTTTTTTCTCTATATGAAAGTGGTTTTGGTTTTAAAGAATAACTACGTCTTGCAGTTCATCACTCCATATAAAGTGCAGACTATATGAAGTATGTATAAGACATAATGTTTTAAAATCCACTGATGTAAGGTAATCCTCAGGTAGAATCAGTGCAACACAGCATACAATAAAGTAAGGTTCTTCATATTATGGGCCCATGAGATTCTAATCCACATATTTCATTTACAGGGCTTCTCTCAACCTGAAGCTACAGAGGAAGACATTAGACATTAGCTCAAGAAGCAGCGCTTGATAAAACAACAATGAACCAACATTGGTAGTTTCACTATTTATTTTATCAGCTCACTTATTGCTTGAAAGACTAGGTTTATTACAGCTTTCTTTCAGTTCGTTATTTTCAGGCAATCACCATCAATATTTCTTGTTACAGACTAAATTTGATTAGAATCCTACACTCTTTTACTGATTACAGCTGAGAGCCATTTTGATAGTGGCATTGTAGCAAAAGGAGAAATTGTATACAATACCAAATTCTACAAATTGTCTGTAGATTTCGTGTAACCATGGCAACAGAGAATGTATATATTTCTTTCTTTTTTTTTTTTTTTTTTCATGTATCAAAGCAAAGTAGCTATGGTAACAAAAATAATGTTGCTTCCAATGCCAGCAATCTTTATATATATATATGTATATGCACATCCACAAACATCAAATACACGTGGGGGGGGGGGGGGGGGTTGCATTTGTGAACATGTGAGATTTGCAGTCACCAGGGTAACGAGCTGTTTGCTTGTTCGGCTTTTTACATCATTTCAGAGAAAAATACTGCAGCCATAGTGACAAAATATTCCCCTCATTATTTCAGTTAGTAGGTATAAAATAACTGAAGTCTACTCAATGCTCTGTATTACATACATACATGCATACATACATACACACACATGTATGTATATATATATATATATATATATATATATATATATATATATATATATATATATATATATATATATCCATATCCATATCCATTTATGTACACACACACACACATATATATATATATATATATATATGTGCGTGTGTGTAAATGTTCTTTTCCATTCACTTTGATATCCATTTCCTATTTCATGCTAGCATGGTCCGGATATGTGTACAGTGTGAGAGCAATTCTTTTGTTTTGCTTTTTTACTTTGTAAATTTGGATGTTTTTATTTTTTTTATTTCTGACAATCACAACTGAACTGTGAAGCAAGAAAGGAATCCATTTGTCAGCCAGAAAAATGAGGCAAATGGTTTTTTTGGGGGGTTTTCTTTTATAGTTTTTATCTTTTACTTGTTTCAGTCATTAGACAGTGGCCATGCTGGGGCACTGCCTTGAAAGGTTTAGCTGAACAAATCAACCCCAGTAATTATTTTTTCAAGCCTGGCTTTTTTTTTTTTTTACCAAACTGCTACATTAGCGGGATGTAAATGCACCAACACCAGTTGTCAAGTTGCAGTGGGGGACAAACACACACACACACACACACACACACACACGCACACACACCCATGCACACACATACGACAGGTTTCTCTCAGTTTCTGTCTGCCAAATCCACTCACATGGCTTTGGTCGACCCAAGGCTATAGTAGAAGGCATTTACCCAAGGCGCTACACCGTTGGACTGACACCAGAATCAGGTGGTCTTCTTATCACACAACCATACTATGCGTTTCTCTCATGGGGACAAGACAACGGTACAGAGTAAAATTTTTTTTTTCACAACCTGCATCACTACTTGCTCTGCCGACTTAAGATGAAAGATAGTATAGATGTAACAATTAAATGTCTTCTAAGTTGTCTCTGTTAACTCATTACTATGACCATCACCACCGCCACCACCACTACCATCACCACCACCATCATTATCATCACTGTCATTGTTAAATATCCATTTTTTTCCATGTTTGCATAGGTTGGACAGAATCTGTAGAAGCAGATTTTCTATGATCAGACACCTTTCCTGTTTTGCCAACCCTCACTTGTTTCCAAGCAAGTTCTGAGT
>NC_142931.1:119133241-119145741 GCF_046866305.1 Octopus bimaculoides
GGGTATGGTGATTATGAAGATGATGATGATGACAATGACAGTTATGAAGATTTAATGATGACAGTGAAATTTATCAAAACAATAACAAATAAATAAATGAATAAATACATAAAGTGTCAGCTGTTTTGCAGTGGATATCAAGTATTTCAGATAATAAGAGTACTCATTTGCAATTAATTATGTAAAATTAAAATGACTAAATGACTTTTAAAGTTACCTGAAAGGATGATAGAACAGATGGAAAGAAGAAAGGAAAGAAGGAAGGTAGATAAGATGTAGATGGGTAGATGGGTAGATGGATGGATGGATGGATGGATGGATAAGTAAGAAGGTAGACAAAAAAGTTGCTTGGAGGATAAATTTAATGGATTTGGATGGGTTCATAGTTAGGATGGTGGGTAAAATGTAGTTTGAATGGAATTTGACTGGTGTTTCTAGAAGGTCAAGCTCAAAGCTTCTTGGTATTTAAGCAGCATATAAATGTATAAAATATTTAAAGTTAAAAGTATTTAAATAGATCGTCATCATCACCATCATCATCATCATCATCATCATCATCATCATCATCGTCATCATCATCATCATCATCGTCATCATCATCATCATCATCGTCATTGTCGTCGTCACCACCACTACCACCACCACCACCACAAACCATGCCAATTATAATAGCATTCATCATGAAGGTTGTTAAGCAAGTCGAACCCCCATTCACCGAAGCGATGAGGGAATCTACCACCACCACCACCATCACCATCACCACCATTACCATCATTATTATTATTATTATTATTATTATTATAAAATTGTAATATAATAAAGAAAACTGGCTGGCAAAACTCTAGTTCACTTATTCTCTCTTCCACAATTTTAAAATATTTTCTTTTCGTTTCATTTTTAAATATCCGTAGCCCATTAGCCTACTGTGGATTTATCAGCAAATAAAGTAGTATTTATTATTATACTGTGTTTCTATTTCTCATATACGGTACCCTCTTTAGTTAAGTAATAAATGTATTTTAAGAAACTTCCCAGACAACAGATGTTTCACAATAACAGCATCTCAAATCCGTGAGATTGCCATTAGCTAGTAAAAGTTTATTGTATATAAATAGACGGATAGGCAGAGACAGGGAGTGAGAAAGATTAAGCTATATAATACCTTCATTTAGTGATTATATGATTATATCTATGAAAGTAAATAATTGGTAGTTAGAGGGAGACTTAGAACAAACTTTGTGATTTGAAATATTCATGTCGTCAGAATGAACTAAAGTATGGTTATTCCAGTTCCTGTCATTTCCATTTCTGATTTTAAGCCTGATATTCCATGTCCAAATTAAGAAATTATTGTGAAAGTGTTTTTTTTTTTTTTGTTAATGGTTTTTGTAATAATTCTTATATACGCTGTGAGCTTTTGATTTTAAATATAATGAATAATATTATTGCAAGCATGGTTAATGCAGAGCCAGTCCCATTCTCTCATTTTTCAAACTTGCATTGGTCTGGTGTAATATGTACCACAGGCCCAGTAATTACCAGAAAGCAGGTTTTGTATAGAGTTATCTTTTCTTAGATGAGCAGTTAAAGAGTTTAGGGACCACATCTGACATAAGTCTATTTGAGAGTCTGCGAACGCTCTTCTCCTGGAGACAATTCTGTGACACGTTAACTCATAGCTAACTAGTCCTGTATCATCTCTGTATAAGAATTGCCACCTCACTTGGATCTCCTCCCATCATCACTCATATTTTGCACACTATTTTGTGCAGGAGTGGCTGCATGGTAAGTAGCTTGCTTACCAACCACATTGTTCCGGGTTCAGTCCCACTGCGTGGCACCTTGGGCAAGTGTCTTCTACTATAGCCTCGGGCCAACCAAAGGCTTGTGAGTGGATTTGGTAGACGGAAACTGAAAGAAGCCCGTCGTATATATATATATATATATATATATATATATATATATATATACATACATATATATATATATATATATATATATATATATATATATATATATATATATATATATGTATGTATGTATGTATGTGTATTTGTGTGTCTGTGTTTGTCCCCCCACCATCGTTTGACAAACTGATGCTGGTGTGTTTACGTCCCCGTAACTTAGCGGTTCGGCAAAAGAAAAAGAGACCGATAGAATAAGTACTAGGCTTACAAAGAATAAGTTTTGGGGTCGATTTTCTCGACTAAAGGCGGTGCTCCAGCATGGCCGCAGTCAAATGACTGAAACAAGTAAAAGAGTAATCAAACCAGTTTCCTATTTTCAAATGCTTTAGTGTGAATGATGTACATTCCCTTATCGAAACAATATACAGAAAGTATATTTAGTTGCTGTTATTGTTGTTAGGTCCCTGTTCAGCTCTAATTAAATAGTCTTATAGCATGTCGGTTGTCAACCAAATAACTAGGTACAATCCACAAATCAATTGTTCCAAATATATGAATGTCTCCACCGAACTGACAGTCATACTGAAACAGAAACAGTTATTCAGATGAGTATAAAAGCTACAGTCTAGACATAAGCAATCTTTATGCAATCATTTGATCTACTAGCATTTTAGCAAGCAATAACTGCTGTTTCTTGCAGACCAAGTTATTCCATAGAAGATCACTCTTTGGCTCAATACACTAAGAGACGACGACGATGATGATGATGATGATGATGATGATTACAGTAATAAATCAGAAATAGCAAAAAGCAATGGAAAACATACTTAAACAAAAATAAACATTAATATTTCCTTTTTCCTTCAAAAAAAAAAAAAGAAAAACCCCAAAACAGACTAACAAAACAAACTAAATTGGTTAAGTTTATTTCTTAATTTTTTCTTTGGCCACTTTGCTTATTTTACTTATTTATTCATTTATTTATCAATTTGCTTATTTATTTATTTATTTATTTATTTATTTATTCACTCAGTTGTGACAGATGACAATTCTCATATTATCTTTCTATGGTTGCAGCTACAAAAGAAACAATAAATAAATAAATAAGTAAAAGATATATATTTTTCACTCCACTAAGCATAAGTGTTGTTGTTACATGAAGTGCTGCAAAGAATAAACAGATGGCATTGCTATAGCAAGCGTGGCACAAGCAAATCCAGTCTTCTGTATTGTAACAATGCTAAACTGAATAACAATAATAATATTAATACTGCTACTAACGATAATAATAAGCCTTTCTATTATAAGCATAAGGCCTAAAATTTGGTGGGAGGGGTTAATCATTTACATCAACTGCTCAACTGGTGCTTATTCTATTGACCCTGATATGAATTAACTTCAGTGGAATTTGAACTCAGATCATAAAGAGCCAGAACTGCTGATAAGCATTTTTCCCGACATGCTAACAATTTTGCCAGTTCACTGAATGATAATAATAACAACAAGATCACTCAGAAAGTGCAAACCTCCACCAAGGCAACACCAACGTCCTCTCAACGATTAGCCAGAGAGGATTTTTTAAATGAGAATATATGAAATAAACTTGTCTGCTCTCACAAACTAAATTTCAACCCAAACACTCTCAACAATTAAGTATAGAAAAAATTGGAAAAATAATCCAGAATCCTTATCCATTACTGGATTGATCCCAAAATCTAATCAGTTTGTGCCAGTCATGAGGCCAAACATCCCTGAAAGTTTTATCCAAATCCATCCAGCAGTTCTTGAGATATCTCGTCCATGGACAAACAAACTAACAAACACGAATGAAAACAATACCTCTGCCTTTGCTAAGGTGGAGGTAATAATGATAAAAACCCTTTCTACTATAGGCACAGGGCCTGAAATTTTGGGGGAAGGTAATACTCAATTACATCGACCTCAGTACTTGACTGGTACTTATTTTATTAACCCCGAAAGGATGAAAGGCAAAATTGACCTCTGTGGAATTTGAACTCAGAACGTAAAGACAGATGAAATGCTGGTAAGCATTTTTGCCCAGCATGCTAATGATTCTGTTATAGTTCATTTTTATTATAAGCACAAAGCTTGAAATTTTGGTGGGAAGAGAAGATTGCCAATTCCATCAAGCCCAACATTCAAACTCCTACTTATTTTATTAACCCAAAAAAGAAGAACAACAAAGTCAACTCCAGCAGAATTTTAACTCCGAACATTAAGCCACAAGAAATATTGCTAAACGTTTTCTTTTTTTTTACATTTTAGCAATCAGATTGTTCTGTATTAATCTTGACATTGCTTGATAGTTGTAAATGAGTGCCACCGTTATACAAGCAGCATTATCTATGCTTATTTATTCACATTATTTTGAATTCATCATACATTATCTCATAACTTCGTTATTACATTGATGCAACTGCTTATCTTTAAACTGACATTGTAGGGTAGGTATGAAAGGCTAGATCTGGACAGTTTGAACATAAAACAGGTAGAATATTTTGATCAGATCATCATCATCATCATCATCGTCGTTTAATGTCTGCTTTCCATGCTAGCATGGCTTGGACGATTTGACTGAGGACTAAGTGGACCAGGAGGCGACACCAGGCTCCAATCTGAATCGGCAGAGTTTTTACAGTTTGATGCCCTTCCTAACACCAATGAAATACCTGGTTTAAATGCTAAAAGATATACCTGGTTTAAATGCTAAAAGGCTAAAAATGAAACAATGTAATTTGATAGGGGGAGATTTACTTATTTCTAGCAGATCAAGAGACCACATTATGTAGACTACATACACTAGACTTAATGGTAGTTTTAATGGTCTCAATGAACTTTGAAGAAGAAAGAATATTACCTGCAGAAGAGAAGACCATGTGTAGGAATTAGCTTTATCTCTACAAAGTAAATTAGTTCTCTCCACCCCTCCCCTCTCTCTTTCTTGTTTTAGTTTAGTTCTGACAAGACTATAGTTAGATGATTAAGGAGATACACTATAGTATAAGTAGGAGCAGCATTTCATAGTTGAGGAAATCTGTCCCATTTAGAGAGCTAGGAGCAAGTCAAGAAGATGAGAGTATTTTTAGATCTGAATTGAAAAGGATGTGGGCTTTTGGTTGATGCTAAATATATGGGGTTTTCAAACAGAGATCAGCAGATGAGAAAAAAAAAGTCTTTGTGCATGATATATGCTACAAGGGTAAAAAGACAGTGTTCTTTTCTTTTGTGTGCAAGCGCGCACGTGTGTGTGTGTATGTTAGTTTCTATATATAAATATGAAGGAGGCAGGCTTACAGTTTGATGTTAGAGTTTGCTGTCATTAAATATTGATGCTTATTCATTGATTAGATAGAATAAATTACGAAATTTCATGTACCATATTTCTCCAATTTAGTGAGATAAGGATCAAAGCCAACTTCACCTAGATTTGAAATCAGAATAGTGATGTCTAAGCTAGATGTAATGAGGTATAATGAATATGGTGATTAATCATCTCAGCAATTTCTAACATTTTACAACCAACCATCAATATATATATCATCATAATCATCATCATAATCATTTAACGTCTGTTTTCCATGCTGGCATGGGTTAAATGGTTTGACTGGAACTAGTAAGCCGGATAGCTGCACCAGGTTCTAGTCTAGATGGTGATGATATATATATATATATATCATCACCATCATGGTTTCTACAGTTGGACACCTTTCCTAATGCCAACCACTCCAAGGGTGTGATGGGTGCTTTTTATGTGCCACAGGTACGGGTGCCATTTATATGCCAATGACAATGGCCACAACTACGATTTCCTGGGTGCCATTTACAAGACACTGGCAACAGCCACAAATACAGTTTCACTTCTCAAGCACAGCATATCGCCAAAGGTCTCAGTCACTTGTTATCACCTCCATGAGACCCAATATATATATATATATATATATATATATATAAATTCAATAATAGGATGAATTCTTTTACAAGAATTTATCAAGTAGCTAGCGTGAAAAAACCTCATAAGGGAAAAAATCCATCATTTATTCCCGAAATATATATTTTTATTTATATAAGGGCATTATAATACAATAATGCCTCTACTGACGAGTAGAGGTTGTATAATACTGCAATAACTACGAAATCATGATCTATAATTCAGTCTGTTTTTAAGGGGTTGGCTTTGAGAGTTGCATTTCCTCGCGTTCGGTAAAAATGTATTTTTTATGGTAGTCTGACCTTAGAGTCCCTCATAGCATGAGGCATTATTGTATAGTAATGCCCTTATATAAATATATATATATATATATATATATATATATATATATATATATATATATATATACACATATGATGGACTCACCCGTCATTAGACGACGTATGAATGTTCGACATTTTCTTACCAAATGACCACACAAATGATTTGTTTATAGGGATAAAATGTTTGTGTAAGCATAAGCTCACTAGCTCCATCAGATCAACATTGCCTGTACAGGTGCAACAAGTGTTATATGTCAGATGTCGAAATGATTGCAGACTAATGTGAAATGAAGGGCTTTGCTCAAGAACACAACGCAATGCCTGGTCTTGGAATTGAACCCACGATCATGCAATTGTCAGTACAACACCCGAACCACCAAGCCATGTGCCTTATATATATATATATATATATATATATATATATATATATATATATATATATATATATATATATATATATATATATATATATATATATATATATATATATATATATATATATATATATATATATATATATATATATATATATATATATATATATATATATATATATATATATATATATATATATATATATATATATATATATATATATATATATATATATATATATATATATATATATATATATATATATATATATATATATATATATATATATATATATATATATATATATATATATATATATATATATATATATATATATATATATATATATATATATATATATATATATATATATATATATATATATATATATATATATATATATATATATATATATATATATATATATATATATATATATATATATATATATATATATATATATATATATATATATATATATATATATATATATATATATATATATATATATATATTATATATATATATATATATATATATATATATATATATATATATATATATATATATATATATATATATATATATATATAACATATACATATACATATACATATATATATATATATATATATATATATATATATATATATATATATATATATATATGTATGTATGTATGTATGTATGTATGTATGTATGTATGTATATATATATATATGTATATATATATATATATATATATATATATATATATATATATATATATATATATATATATATACATATACATATACATATACATATGCATATATATATATATATATATATATATATATATATACATATACATATACATATACATATATATATATATATATATATATATATATATATATATATATATACATATACATATATATATATATATATATATATATATATATATATATATATATATATATATATATATATATATATATATTTATATATATATAAAAGATAATAAAAGTGAAAAAACTACAGAAGGCTTGTGTTACATGGTTAAAGTATATATTTAAATTATGTCAGATATATATATATATATATATATATATATATATATATATATATATGTACGTATATATATATATATACATGTGTGTGTGTGTGTGTGTTTGTATGTATATATTAGTGCTTCACTTAGGCAGAGCAATACTTATAACCAGGTGTTAGAATTCAATATACATATGCATCAGAATAAAGCATTAGTTAGGTACAGAGTCTAATAAGAAATTGAATAAAATGACAAGGGAACAAGAAATAATGTATTGAATTTTATTAGCTTACAACTGTTTCTGCTACAAATATGTAGTGCATTCTGAGCAGAGTGCTTATACATTACCTTATAAGTTTATTTTTTGGAGCTTCCAGAATGATCCGATAGAATGTGCAAGTTTATTTCGGAAACATTTACATACATAGTGATGCATAAGCACTCAGTTCTGAGTGCACTGCACTTTACAGCAGAAACAGCTGTAAGCTAATGAAGTCCATTATATAATTTGCTGTTCTTTTGTTATTTATTTCATTTCATGTATGCATGTATGTATGTGTGTGTATATATATATATATATATATATAAGCACACAAACATATTTTATTGAAAATGTAATTTGCTTTCCCTTTTTCCCTTAAATATATAAACATTTTCTTTTTAAGGCATGTTATTTTTCTTTTATTTCATTTTATTTATTCATTTATTCATCTATTGGCACACGTGAGTTTGGCAGAGCTTATTTAATTTACTTAAAAAAAAATTTTTTTAATCTAGCTGCTGCACCTTTTTTTTTTTTTTTTTTTTTTTTTTGTAGCAATCCATTTTAATTACTCATGTCTAAAACCTCCCAACAAAATGACACATTACTAACAAAAACCATCAACGCATTTGCTCATCCCAGTTGTTATAAAGAACGGAAACAAAAAAAAAAAAAATCTATAAAACACTCACATAAAAAAAATTCCCAATGTAATCAGTAGTATGATAATGCCACCCCCCCCCAAAAAAAAACAACCTACCCCCTTTCATTTCTTCTACACTATTTTTCTCATACTAATTCTCACACCTTTAACAATTGCCTGAAACACTTAACACTTCTCATTGAATGTCCTTTTTTTTTTTTATCTTTGGTTGGGTATTAATATTTGCTTCTATATTTTATTTTATCTTTGCTTTTGCTTTTTTTTTTTTATCTATTTTTTTTTTCACAAACGAGAGACCTTAAGTAATTGTGATTAAATGAAGTTCTTGCTGGCCAATGAAGAATTGGTGGTTAGAATTTCGACCCGAGTAAAATTTGAATATTCAGTCTTCGACAAGGTGTCCGAGGTAATTAGGGTAACGACAACCATGACAGCAACAACAAATGCCACTTAACATTTTGTGCGAAACACTAATGATTCAGCTAGCTCACTGTCTTAATGATAACGATTACGGTAATAATAATAATAATAATAATAATAATAATAATAATAATAATAATAATGATAATAATAATAATCCAAATATATGGTACCCTAGGCATAACACCTACATGAACTTCTAACTTGTTGTCTCTTAAGGTCTCTGGGTGAGACTTGGATCCAACTTGTACAAATGCAAAACAAAAGTCAAACATAAAATAATAATAATAATAATAATAATAGCCTCTCAATATATGAGCATTCAGCTTTTGCTAAATGACCTGCACAAATGATTTGTTTATAGAGATGAAATATTTGTGCCACACATTAGCTCACTCATGCCATCAAATCGACAGTATCTGGATAGGTGCTCTGTGTACTACTCGGCAGGTGTCGAAGTGATCACAGAGAAACATGAGACGATGTGCTTTGCTCAAGAACACAATGCACTGCCTGGTCTAGGAATTGAAACCGTGATCAGTAGATCATGAATGCTACACCCTAACCACTAAGTTATGTGCCTTCAATAATAATAACATCCCAACTCTACACACACTAAGACAGACATATAATAACTCTGCTAGACACCACCTACATTTTATGTAAGACCTCTTCAGTCCAATAGCATAATTCACTCCCAATAAAATACAAAAACTTACACAACTCATACTTTACAGAATCATCAAGCAAACATGTCATATAATGCACACAGCACATATTGTACATAATCGTCATAAAATACTCTTATATAACCAATAACTGATACTCCAGTACATTCCCCACATATACACATGCAGATATACAAGATGGTATTAAAAAGTTCCTGGACTAGTTTTATAGCATGCCAATGCATGGCAGCACACAGTTGCATTTGCAGTGAGAGCTAGCAGTGACTTTCGTGAAGTAGTGTGCCAAGTAACATTTCCATGCTTCCTGAAATTTGCCAACAGTACCCCCATTTTTTTCTTAGTTGTGGTGCACCCAAGCACTGTATACTACAATTTCGTTATTATTATGATAATTATAATTAAGGTATTTCGCGTATTGCTATGTCCAGAGTTCAAATTCCACTTAGGTTGACTTTGCCTTTCATACTCTTGGGGTTGATAAATTAAGTACCAGTGAAACACTGGGGTCAGTGTAATCGACTAGTCCCCTCCCCTCAAATTTCAGGCTTTGTGCCTTTAGAAGAAAGAATTATTATTATTTATAATAAGTACTCTATAAGAATCGTGAAGATATAAGATTCTTGGCCTTTTGAGGGTGGTTCTGAGCCATTATTTTTGCTACACTACTTGGAATTTTATTCATTGATGGTCATGCAACTGCTATGCCATTCTTTGTTCTTCGATTTATCCTGTAATGTATCTGTGAATTTTCATTATTGATTTTTCTGAGAATATATATATATATATAAAATTGTATATATTTTGTGTGAGTATGGGAGTGAATTAGTCTGTGTATAAGTTGTGAGAGTGTGTGTGTGTGTGTGTGTGTGTGTGTGTGTGAGGGGTGCATGTGTGTGCTCATGTATTTTGAGAGGTAGACAAGTAAGTTAAAGGGGTACTCTATAGTTTTAGTCATTGAGTGTCACAGGTGACTAGGCAAGAACATTTTAAAGCAGACTGTCCAGTTTCTGTTTGAAAGCTGTCCATCAGCATAATACATCTGAGATAAATTTAATTTATTAATCCTTTATACATGTGAGATGTGTGGCTCAATTGTTGCCGCCCCCTCCTCCGACTTCCACTTGTTATTGACTTAATTGCAAAAACACTGCAACTGCGTATGACATGCATTACTTCAGTCATCCATTCTCATCCGCTATTGTGCTATTAACAGAGGAACAAAGTGCTATATATATATAAAAACTTGAAGAACTTCACACTTGGAGTGAAATACAAATATATATTTGTAGCACTGAGCAGATTTTATAATGTTATTTATATGTAATACTAGTGCATTCTGTGGAGTGGTTGGTGTTAGTATGGGCATATAGCCATAAAAACCCTGCCAAAACAGACACAGTACCCTGGGGTAGTCTTCGACTTGGCTGGCTCCTGTTAAACCATCCAACCCATGCTTGCATGGAAGGCAAATGTTAAGTGATGATGATGATGATGGTGATTTACATGTAATACTATGCTAATCTGCATTGTGTTCTTTATTATAGTCTATGGTATTGTTAATCTGGTAATAGCCAAAAATCTGAACCATATAAAAACTATAAAATCTCACAGAAGTTACTTTGTTGTAAAGTTATTTTAACCATCTCAAAACACACACACAAGAAAAAATTTGTTACATCCAATTTTCATTTATTTTGTGAGATGTTAAAACTTTTATCATGCCACTGTAACCTAGTTACTGAAGCTGTTGTATACATATATATATATATATATATATATATATATATATATATATATATATATATATATCATCACCATCATCGTTTAGCATCTGTTGTCCATGCTGACATGGGTTGGACGGTTTGACTGAAAACTGGTAAGCTGAAGAGCTGTGCCAGGTTCCAGTCTGATTTGGTATGGTTTCTACAGTTGGATGCCCTTCCTAATGCCAACCACTCCAAGAGTGTAATGGGTGCTTTTCACGTGCCACCAGCATGGGTGCCAATTATGAAACATTGGCATCAGCCACAACTACAATCTCACTTGGCTTGACAGGTCTTCTCAAGCACTGAATATTGCCAAAGGTCTCAGTTACTTGTCACTGTCTCCATGAGGCTCAAAGTTCGAAAGGTGCCTTAAATGTGTCACTGGCACAGGTGCCAGGAATGCGACACTAGAATCAACCACAACTACAATTTCACTTACAAGATAGTATATATATGTGTTTGTGTGTATGTGTGTGTGTTTGTGATATATATATATATATATATATATATATATATATATATATATATATATATATATATATTCTCTCTCTGTTTATTTTCTCTTATTGCTTTCTGTTGAAGAGTATCAGCTTGAAATGTAAAAGACTTTTACTCTTTCCCAAGTGTCAATGAAATATTTGTGCCACACATTAGCTCACTCATGCCATCAAATCGACAGTATCTGGATAGGTGCTCTGTGTACTACTCGGCAGGTGTCGAAGTGATCACAGAGAAACATGAGACGATGTGCTTTGCTCAAGAACACAATGCACTGCCTGGTCTAGGAATTGAAACCGTGATCAGTAGATCATGAATGCTACACCCTAACCACTAAGTTATGTGCCTTCAATAATAATAACATCACAACTCTACACACACTAAGACAGACATATAATAACTCTGCTAGACACCACCTACCTGTCTTTGTCTTTTGTTTTTCTCTAAATTTCAAATATATATATATATACATACACACATACACACACACCATATAGAAAACGTTGCCAGTGACTTCAAAGTTACTGTCAACTTTATCGTGAACATACATTTGAACTACTTAAATGTAAACTGTGATCCCTCAATAAAATTTTGGCTATTTTTACTTGTTA
>NC_142931.1:119148241-119153241 GCF_046866305.1 Octopus bimaculoides
TGTTTACGCCCCTGCAATTTAATGGTTTGGCATAAGAGACTCATAAATTAAGTACCAGGATTAAAAAGGAAAAATAAGTACTGATGTTGATTCATTTGACAAAAAACCTTTCATGGCAATGCCCCAGCATGACCACAGTCCAATGACTGTAACAAGCAAAAGATAAAAGATATTCCACATTCTACTATTCTAAATGAAGACAGGAGACATGTGAAAATGTGGTGCTTGATATATAAAAAAAAAAGGACGGTTACAGCTGGAAAGCTTTCAATCATAGGGTTGACTAAACAACGACTTGATTAAATTCAATACTTGATCAATATCAATACTTGATCAATATTTGATAAGCCAGAAGAAATGTTTACAGAGTTACGTTGACATTGTGTGGACGTCAAGAAACTGCATTTTACAGTATGCACACGTATATAGATGTATGTATAAATGTATTTATCTAAAATGTAAATGTATATGTGTATATACATATGAGCTTTTGAAAGTATGCATGTATATATGCATACATACATACATGCATACATACATACATACATACATATATACATGTTGCCAGTGCCCCTGGACTGGTTCTTGTGCGGTTGGCACATGAGATGCACCATTTTGAGCGTGGCCGTTGCCAGTACCGCCTGACTGGCTCCTGTAGGATTTTCGAGCGAGATCGTTGCCAGTGCCCCTGGACTGGCTTGTGCGGGTGGCACATAAAAGACACCATTTCGAGCGTGGCCGTTTTCGTGCGGGTGACACGTAAAAGCACCCACTACACTCTCTGAGTGGTTGGCGTTAGGAAGGGCATCCAGCTGTAGAAACTCTGCCAAATCAGACTGGAGCCTGGTGTTGCCATCCGGTTTCACCAGTCCTCAGTCAAATCGTCCAACCCATGCTAGCATGGAAAGCGGACGTTAAACGATGATGATGATGTGTGCGTACATACATACATATGTATAAGTGAGGGTAGAATTTGTATGTGAGTGTGTCTATGAAAGGTGCTTGAGTACACGTATTTATGTGTATGTGCATATGTCGATTTGTGAATATTTGCATATGCATGAATGTATATCTGCCTCTATACAGTCATTCATCCTGCTAGAAATAGCAACCCCAAAAAATACCATCTGAAAATCGCCACATCCGGTACGACATTCAACTCACTTGGTTTATCTCTCCTACTACTTTCTGTCTACATATGCATCCACATACAGTTATCTCAATCAAAAGAGAAAGAACATATTAGATGATGTAGTCCTAGATACACACATGCATCTGTCTAAAATGTAGAATAGCCATTTGATAGTAGCCCTGATTGATTGAGCTGATGCGTGGCGAAATAATAATACAATAGCAACAAAAATATATAAAAACATAGCCACACCTATGACCCATATTAATATGTGTGTATATATGTAGATTATCACAAAATTATTATTATTTTAAAAAATAATGCAGTATAGTAAATGACATCGATGAGAAATGGTAATATGGTAGATATACTTCACTACAAGTAAAGGCTCATGGCATAGTGGTTATGGGTATTCAGCTCATGTCTGTAAGGTCATGAGTTCAATTCCCAGCAGGACACTTTATTTCGCTTTGCTCCAGTCCACTCAGCTGGCAAAAATTAGTAGTACCTACATTTCAAAGGGCCAGCCTTGTTACATTCTGTGTCATGCCGACTGTCACTGAGAACTACGTTGAGGATACATGCTGAATCTCCCTGAGAACTACGTTGAGGTGTCTGTGGAGCACTCAGCCACCACTTGCACTTTAATTTCACAAGCAGGTTGTTCTGTTGATCGGATAAATTAGAACTCTTGTGATTGTAAATGACAGAGTGCCAGTTCACTGCAGATTTGTTACACATCGACAACATAGGCGTAGGAGTGGCTGTGTGGTAAGTAGCTTGCTTGCCAACCACATGGTTCCAGGTTCAGTCCCACTGCGTGGCACCTTGGGCAAGTGTCTTTTACTTATAGCCTCGGGCTGACCAAAGCCTTGTGAGTGGATTTGGTAGACAGAAACTGAAAGAAGCTCGTCGTATATATGTATATGTATATATATATATATATATGTGTGTGTTTGTGTGTCTGTGTTTGTCCCCCTAACATCGTTTCCAAGTGATACAGGTGTGTTTACGTCCTCGTAACTTAGCGGTTCAGCAAAAGAGACCAATAGAATAAGTACTAGGCTTACAAGGAATAAGTCCTGGGTTCGATTTGCTCGACTAAATGCGGTGCTCCAGCATGGCCGCAGTCAAATGACTGAAACAAGTAAAAGAGTAAAAGAGAGTATGTAACGATAAAAAAAGACAACAGAAGCTAAAGCAATAGTACTGTATATGTGTATGTGTATGTGTCTGTGTGTGTGCATGTGTGTCTGCTTGCACGTGTGCATGCATGCATATATTTAGCTGCCTGAATAAACACATGGATGCAGGGAAACTCAGAGTACCAACTGAGCAAATCATCAGCTCTGAAGAAATACATAAATTTCATGATACATATTAAATACATTTTCTCCCATTCTCACATATATAAAAAAAAGCATGCGCGTTATATACACGTAAATAAATATATATATACCTACATATACATATATGAGTGTGTGTGTGTATGAGTGTGTGTGTATATATGAGTGTGTATGTATGTATTATTTCTGTTCCACGTGATTGTTTCAATGAAGCACAAAACATGATTACTGTATCTGTATATTTTGCTGGTCTTAGTGATTCTACATTGCTCTTTATATGTTTATTTCAGTTCTATTCACTCGATCTTTAAATCAAGTTTATATATATGTGTATACATGTGTTGTGTGTGTCTGAGAGATAGAGAGAGAGTGTGAGTGTGTGTGTGTGTGTGTGTGTGTGTATACTTAGATGGAATTTTAACCAAAAACCTAGAACAAGTGGTTTTATACTGATACTAGGTTTTCAATTTAAATTCCATCAAAATATTTATTTTCTACTTTTCCAGTGTTGAGCACATACATACATACATACATACATACATACATAATCATCATCATTATTCAGTGGGTTACAGTTCTAACACTGGAAAAGGAAACAGATAATAAAATATCAATAAGAAAGCATGACTGGGTGGTTAAGAAACTCACTTTCCTATCACGTGATTTCAAGTTCAATCCCATTTCATGGTGTACCTTGAACAAGTGTCTTCTACTACAACCCTAGGTGAGTGAATTTCGTAGATGGAAACTGAGTGGAAGCCCATTATATATATATATATATATATATATATATTTATATATACAGAGAGAGAGAGAGAAGGAGAGGTGGGTGTGTTTCTTTCTCTTTGTGTTGCTCCTCCCCCATTTGACAACTGATGTTGGTTTGTTTACATTTCCCAGAACTTAGTAGTTCAACAAAAAAGACCAACAGAAAAAAATCCCAGACTTTAAAACAAATCAAAATTTGGTATTAAACTAAATTCTTCAAAGTAGTGAACCTGCATGGAAACAGTCCCATGATAAAAAAAACAAACACAAAAGTCCTCTCCACAAATAACTGAACCCCTAACCCTATATTCATGTTTCAAAATGTTATTAGTAAAAGTAGGTTATGGTGGCCATACTAGAGCAGGTTGTCTGAACACAATGTATGTAGACCAACTCACCAAAGACATCAGATGCCCCCTTGAAGACCTACCTCAACTAATGCAGGATGGTGTGCATGGGTTAAAAATGTCCAAACAAGCTTGACCAAATGACGATGAGGCTACAATCATCATCATCATCATCATTTAACGTCTGCTTTCCATGCTAGGATGGGTTGGACGATTTGACTGAGGACTGGTGAACCAGATGGCTACACCAGGCTCCAATCTGATTTGGCAGAGTTTCTACAGCTGGATGCCCTTCCTAACGTCAACCACTCCGAGAGTGTAGTGAGTGCTTTTACGTGCCACTGGCACAAAGGCCAGTCAGGCGGTACTGGCAACGGCCACGCTCAAAATGGTGTATTTCACATGCCACCTGCACAGGAGCCAGTCCAGCGGGACTGGCAACGATCTCGCTCGAATGTCTTTACATGTGCCACTGGCACAAGTGCCAGGAGGGTGACACTGGGCACAGGTGCCGTCACGATTTCGCTTTCACTTGCCCCAACAGGTCTTCACAAACTGAGTTTCGTGTCCAATGAAGGAGACGACGTTGGCATGGGTGCCAGTCGTCGAATTTAGTTCGATGATTTTTATTTTAGCTATTGGATAAGTGAATGTATTATTACACCTCTGGTATTCAGATTACTCTGTCAAATGAAATACTAATTTATTCACATTGTTTTGAATTGATCATGTATTATCTTGTAGCTTTGAGGTGTGATTGTATATGACGGTACATTTTGATTGCATGTTTTTAGAATGACATTTGTTGGGTAGGTGTGAGAGGCAGAATCTGGTCAGTTTGAACTGGCTATAGCTGGTTTAAATGCTAAAGGGTGAAGCTGATTGTCAGAGCTGGACAAATTTTAAACAATATTTACATATAAGTAGCGTAGACATGAGTACTGAACAGAAAATGTTCCATCTCAGAAAATGAGGTTAATTGTCTAAGAAGAATTAATATTTATTGACAAGAATAATAACTTATCTTAAGACATTTAGGTCATGGTATTCCAAGAAATGTTATATCAGTTTTGGTATTCCATAGAAAAAAAAAAAGAAAACTATTATTTGGGTTACAGTATTCTATAAAAATGCCAATACTTCAGCAATACAGCATTCAATGGCAAAACCAAGAATGGATGATGACACTGATGATGATAATGATGATGATGATGATGAAGATGAGGAGGATGAGGAAGATGATAACTATGATGATGATGATGATAATAATGTCAATTACAAATATAATGGAAGACAGAAAGAACAATGATGAAGATACTAATACTAACAATGATGGTTAGGATAATGGCAATGATGATGGTGATGAGGATGATAAGGACAATCAGGATGATGATGATGATGATGATG
>NC_142931.1:119165741-119168241 GCF_046866305.1 Octopus bimaculoides
TTGTTCTAATAGAACCTCCATAATTTAAGTGGGGATGAATATTAATTCTAATGGTGGAACTCCACCCAAAGGGTTTTTAACCCAATATTCTACATCATATTAATATAGTTTTATCCACTTTGAGTTCCACTGTTAAAATAATTTACCTCATGTCTCTTGTTTCTAAATTCTTAAACTGTAAATACCTTAGAATTCTCACTGTAAGAACAAAATTTCTAAAATGGATGGGAAAAATTCAAAGAAAAGATTTGGCTTTGATATAATGATTAGAACATCTACCACATTTACAGAAGATGTGGGTCTGTGTCCCACAGGCAGCCTTCGATATTTTTCCATCCAAGGTACATTTTAAACCAATATTCTACATGCTATCAGTTTTAGCATCAAGTACTTAACCATCACTTGTCCCAAGCTGTGATTCAACATATAAATTTACAGCACTGTGGAAGATATTAATGGAAAATATCATTAAGGTACAACCTTTCAATGTGCATTAATGTTGTTGCTAAAATAAAATAGAATTCTTTCCATAGGAATGAAATACTGCCCAGGGATAAATATAGAAAATGTTTTTGTAACTGAATTCATATACATTTATCAGCACAAGAAATATTGGGGAAATATTCTCATTAAAACTTCCACCAAGTGCAAACATAATAGTCCTGAAGAATTACATACAGTCACAGAGGTCAGTTACCCTAGAGATTTGAATATTTCAAAATAGGTGAGAAAGAGTAAATTTATAGATATCTGCTTTGGAACTTACAGTTTTTCAATCCAGATTCTAAACTGACATTTTTACTGAGAATCATTGATGCACTTGACTATGTTAGTAAATGTCTAAATGGCAATTGTAAAAAGATGGGCAAGCAAAGAAAATAAACAATGAATATGCAAGTTACAAATAAAATCTTCCGGTAGACTAGTAAAAATATGCAAAACTTTTCTAAATAAAATTCTTCACTGATGTTGTCGGGTACACACATACATATTATATGTATTTATATATAAATATATAAATGTGTGTGCATGTGTTTATGTATAATTGTTTATATGTATATATATATACATACACACACACACACATATTTATATATATATATATATATATATATATATATATATATACACATATACATTTCTATACATTCTCCCACACAAGCACACGCACACACACATGCACACATGCACACACACATGCACACACATGCACACACATACACACGCTCAAAGACAAATAGACACACACGCTCTCATAAAATTTAGTAAAACATTTTGTCTTTTGAAGAAATGTCGATCTAAACACTGACAAAACAAAAACCAGAAAAAAAAAAGCAAATAAAATTTTCCATAGAGATCAGAAAGTCAATGACAATATTAATTCTTTTTCAAAATCATCATCAGCTGTGATATTGACCTAGTCGGAGTCAAGCAGACAGCATATTCAATTCTGTAGAATTAGTATGACAATAAACAACTGGAAGTCTCCAAAATGACATCGGAATTAATATATTCTACAGGAAATTCTTCACCATGAGTATCCAAGTGTGTTTCTACATAAATCAATCACTAAGTTACAATTTATATCTATAAGAGATAATATTCATTCAGATTTATTGTGGATAAGTGAGTTTCTATCACTCATAATTCTACCAGAATTGTGAATTATAATGTAGACATTAGTCTGCTCAGAATATCCGAATAAGTCCAGTCAAAGCTGGTCCACATCTTGTCAAAATTCTATATAAAATCAGTCAATACAAAATCTGCTTGGTTAGCTGATTAATTCCTCTAGTTACACTCTACATCATATAGAGAGAAGGTGAGAGAAAGTAAACAATAGATACAGAGAAAGAGAGAGAGAGAGTGAAAATGAGTTACAGAGAAGGAGAGAGAGAAGAGAGAGAGAGAGAGAGAGAGAGAGAGAGAGAGAATAAAAGATACTTGTTTTAGTCATTTGACCAAGGCCATGCAGGGGCATCACTTTGCCTACTATAGGCACAAGACCTGAAATTTTGGAAGCAGGCTCTAGCTGAATGCATCAACCACCCATTGTGCAACTGGTACTTATTTCATAAACCCCAAAAGGATGAAAGGCAAAGTCAACCTCAGTGGAATTTGAACCCAGAACATAAAGGGGTTATTTTTGTTTGACTAAAGTCCATCAACACAGTGCACCAGCATGGCCACAGTCCAATGACTGAAACAAGTGAAAGATAAAAGATTGCAAGTCTTGACAAATGAAGCATCACCATTTCTTGGTGACAGGATGGAATTTGAACAGAATGCACCACACTGGAAACAAATATGTCACACAACATCTTGTTGAATGCTCTAGTAATTCCAACAATGACAATCCATTGCCAGGGATTGGTACAGATTTTTACTGACCCCCTGACCACAAAGAAGTGAAATGCAACATTGACTTCGATGGGATGTGAATTCATAATTCAGAGAGTAAAAAGAAATGTTATGCATCATTGTTAACATCCACACCATC